>NW_019156774.1:0-3071 GCF_002288905.1 Enhydra lutris kenyoni | reverse complement strand
AAAAGAAAAAGAAAAAGAAAAAGAAAAAGGCACCCTCTACCAAACATTTAAAGAAGAATTCATACCTATTCTTCTGAAGCTGTTTCAAAAAACAGAAATGGGGGTACCTGGGTGGCTCAGTGGTTTAAGCCTCTGCCTTCGGCTCGGGTCATGGTCTCAGGGTCCTGGGATCGAGTCCCGCATCGGGCTCCCTGCTCAGCAGAAAGCCTGCTTCCCCCTCTCTCTCTGCCTGCTGCTCTGCCTACTTGTGATCTCTCTCTTCCTCTCTTTCTCTGTCAAATAAATAAATAAAATCTTTTAAAAAAAAAAAAGAAATGGAAAGAAAACTTCTAAACTCATTCTCTGAGGCCAGCATTATGTTGATCCCTGTACCAAAGAGCCCACCAAAAAAGGAGAATTACAGACTAATATCCATGAAGAACATGGATGCAAAAATTCTCACCAAGATACTAGCCAATAGGATCCAACAGTACATTAAAAGGATTATTCACCACAACCAAGTGGGATTTATTCCTGGGATGCAAGGGTGGTTCAACATCCACAAATCAATGTGATGCACTACATTAAAAGAACCACTGGATCCTCTCAGTAGATGTAGAAAAGCCATCTGTCAAAGCACAGCATCCTTTCTTGATTAAAACTCTTCTCAGTGCAGGGATAGAAGGAACATACCTCAATATCATGAAAGGCACATAAGAAAGCCCACAGCGAATATCATTCTCAGTGAGGAAAAACTGAGAGCTTTTCCCTCAAGGTCAGAACAAAGCAGGGATGTCCACTCTCACCATTGTTGTTCAACAGAGTACTAGAAATCCTACCCAGCAATCAGGCAATAAAAAGAAATAGAAGGCATCCAACTTGGCAAAGAAGTAGTTGAACTATCACTCTCTGGAGATGACATAATATGCTATGTGGAAAACCCAAAAGACTCTACCCCAAAATTGCTAGGACTCATACAGGAATTCAGCAAAGTGACAGGAAGGAAAAATCAGTGCACAGAAATCAAGAGCATTTCTATACACTAACAACGAGACAGAAGAAAGAGAAATTAAGGAGTTGATCCCACTTACAATTACATCCCAAACTATAAGATACCTAACCAAAGAAATAAAGGACTTATACTCTGAAAACTATAATACATTCATGAAAGAAATTGAGGAAGACAAAAAGAAATGGAAAAATATTTCATGCTCATGGATTGGAAGAAGAAATATTGTTAAAATGTCTGTGCTACCTAGAACAATCTATATATTCAACGCAATCCCTATCAAAATACCATCAACATTTTTCAGAGCTGGAACATATAATCCTAAAATTTGTATGGAACCAGAAAAAGCCCTAAAAGAAAACCAAAGCTGGTGGCATCACAAAGCCAGACTTCAAGCTCTATTACAAAGCTGTCATCATCAAGAGAGTATGGTACTGGCATAAAAACAGACCATAGATCAATGGAACAGAAGAGAGAACCCAGAAATGGACCCTCAACTGTATGGCCAACTAATCTTCGACAGAACAAGAAAGCATACCCGATGGAATAAAGACAATCTCTTCAACAAATGATGTTGAGAAAATTGGACAGCCACATGTAGAAGAATGAAACTGGACCATTTTCTTACGCTATATACAAAAATAAATAAAAAATGGACGAAAGACCTAAATGTGAGCTAGGAAACCATCAATATCCTAGAAGAGAACACAGGCAGCAACCTTTT
Source organism: Enhydra lutris kenyoni (assembly GCF_002288905.1). NCBI lineage: Eukaryota > Metazoa > Chordata > Mammalia > Carnivora > Mustelidae > Enhydra > Enhydra lutris. The sequence continues at coordinate 1,359 of NW_019156774.1, read as the reverse complement.
TGACCTCGGGTGCAGCAAATTCTTGCTAGACAGATCTCCGATGGCAAGAGAAACAAAGGCAAAAGTGAACTATTGGGATTTCACCAAGATAAAAAGCTTTTTGCACTGCCAAGAAAACCGTCAACAAAACCAAAAGATAACCGACAAAATGGGAGAAGATAGTTGCAAATGTCTCATCAGATTGAGGGGTAGTATCCAAAACCTATGAAGAACTTACCAAACTCAACACCCAAAAAAACAAACAAACCAGTCAAAAAATGGCAGAAGACATGAGAAGACACTTCTTCAAAGAAGGTATTGCCAAAAGACCCATGAAAAAATGTTCAATGTCATTCAGCATCAGGGAAATACAAATCAAAAGCACGAGAATCCACTTCACACCAGTCAGAATGGCTAAAATAAACAAGTCAGGAAACAACAAATGTTGATGAGGATACAGAAAAGGGGGAACCCTCTTACACTGCTGGTAGGAATGCAAGCTGGTGCAGCCACTCTGGAAAAGAGTATGGAGCTTCCTCCAAAAGTTAAAACTAGAGCTACCCTACAACCCAGCAACTGCACTACTAGGTATTTACTCCAAAGATGCAAATGTAGTGATCCAAAAGGGTACCTGCACCCCAATGTATATAGCAGCAATGTCCACAATAGTCAAACTATGGAAAGAGCCCAGATGTCCATTGACAGATGAATGGATAAAGAAGATGTGGTATATATACATACATTGGAATACTACTCAGCCATTAAAAAGAATGAAATCTTGCCATTTGTAATGACATGGAAGGAGCTAGAGGGCAATATACTAAGTGAAATAAGTCAACCTGAGAAAAACAATTATTGTATGATTTCACTCATATGTGAAATTTAAAAAAACTAATCAGAACCTAGGGGGAGGGAGGGAAAAATTAAAAAAGACAACACCAGAGAGAAGACAAATCATAAGAGACTCTTAACCACAGGATACAAACTGAGGGTTGCTGGAGGGGGGGGGTGCAGTGGGGGGCGATGGGTAACGGGGTGACTGGCATTAAGGAGGGCATGTGATGTAATGAGCGCTCATTGTTATATAAGACTGAAGAACCACTCAATTCTACCTCTGAAACTAATAATACACTGTATGTTAATTAATTGGATTTAAATAAAATTAAAAAAAAAAAAAGAAGAAAGAAAGAAATGGCTGAAAATGCCCATAACCTAGGAAAGGGAAAGAAAAAAAAAAAAATCATATCCAGGAAGTCCAAAGAGTTCCAAGTAAGATGAATCCAAAGAAACCCACAAGTAAATTATAATATAAATGGCAAAAATTAAAGACAGGGTGAGAGGCAAGATGGCGATAGAGTAGCAGAATGAAATGAAATCAGG
>NW_019156773.1:0-3071 GCF_002288905.1 Enhydra lutris kenyoni | reverse complement strand
CTGGGGATAAAAATATATTATATGTTTATAAAAAACAAAATTTAAAAAAATGTAAAAAAAATAAAATAAATAAAAAATAAAAAAATAATAATAATTTAATAAAAAAAGAATGTCTCTGTAAATTTCTGATCTATATCACTCTTGGAATCTTTCTCCTTTTATAGAACCCCCCTTAATATTTCTTGCAGGACGGATTTGGTGGTCATATATTCTTTTAGTTTCTGCCAGCCTTGGGAGCTTATTGTCTCTCCAACCATTCTGAATTACAGCCTTGCTGGATAAAGTACCCTTGGCTGCATGTTCTTCTCATTTAGTACCCTGAGTATGTCTTGCCTTCCCTTTCTGGCTTGCCAGGTTTCTGTGGACAGGTCTGATGCCATTCTGATTGTCCTCCCTCTGAACATAAGAAAAAATCTTCACTCTTGCCACTTTCAACATTGTTTCCTTGACTCTAAGATTTGCAAATTGCACTATTATATGTTGTGGCACTGGTCTGTTCCCATCGATCTTCGGAAGGGTCCTCTCTGTCTCTGGGAAATCTGGGAAAGGAATGCTTCTTTCCTTTCCCAGATTAGGGAATTTCTCAGCTACGATTTCTCAAGTTTTTTTTTTTTTTTTAATACCTCTCTCTCTCTCTCTCTCTCTCCAACCTCTCAGGGATCCAAATAATTCTGATATTGGAAAGTTTCATTGCATCACTAATCTCTCTGTTTGATTCCTTGGGTTTTAATTCGTTTTTCCCATGCCATCTCAATTTCCTTCCCTTTTTTTTTTTTTTTTAAGATGTTCACATTTTTATTTCTGTCAGCAGTTTTTCCTCTCAGGACCAATTTCAAATCTCAGCAATTGCAGGAACACTGGCATAGCTGTCCAACCCTGTAATTCTCTGACTCTGCTACCCCTACCCCCACGCACCACCCCCTACATTGCTTGCCTACCATTGAAACTTCTATTGAATTATCTTTTCTGAATCTCCCAAAATCATTCTTATCTGATCCTAGCACTCAGGACCTATCACTGTATTGGGAAAAGGTTAGGTCCTCAAAAGATCTGTATTAATTAATTATTGGAGAGGTCATTTAGACATGCTCATGTGTTATTACTTTAGGTATAATTCTTGATGAGTCAACTGTACTAGTACATGTTAGGTCAGAAAAATTGGTGACATTTACAAAATATTTTTAGTTGTTTTAAATACTAGATATTTTAGGCAAGAGGAATGCAACTAGTGTTAAGGACTTAGAAGTCCGTATAACTAACTGCTGGAATATTGGAGGATGGAAGATCAAGAAAGTCCATGCTTGCTTTCTGTGAATCCAGAAGTGGAACAATCCCAAGATACCATCCCTGATGATCTCGGATACCTGTGGCAATGACTAGGCAACACAAAGGAAGTTCCCAAGGGGCACTGGCAAAAAGCCACATCTACCATTTTCCAGTGCTTACTTGCCTCCACGGCAGCTGTTAGAGAAGAATAATAGTGTGTTTTTCTTAGTCTTTGAAATCTCGTGCAAATAGTCTCTCATTGGTTGTATGGGATGCTTGTTAACTTACTGAGATCCACGTTCCATGGTGAAGGATTCACATCTCAGCTGCTGAGAGTGGTACCAGCTGAAATTCTTCAGAGTCCTTAGAAATTTAGAGTCCTTGGAAATATCAGCTGTACTTGGAAAGACCCTCTGCTGAAGGGAGCCACCTTGCTAAGGTCATGTTCCCTTCTTTTTTTTTTTTCAGCATAACAGTATTCATTATTTTTGCACCACACCCAGTGCTCCATGCAATCCATAACCTCTCCAATACCCACGACCTGGATCCCCCAACCTCCCACCCCCGCCCCTTCAAAACCCTCAGATTGTTTTTCAGAGTCCATAGTCTCTCATGGTTCACCTCCCCTTCCAATTTCCCTCAACTCCCTTCTTCTCTCCATCTCCCCATTTTCCTCCATGCTATTTGTTATGTTCCACAAATAAGTGAAACCATATGATAGTTGACACTGTCTGCTTGACTTATTTCACTCAGCATAATCTCTTCCAGTCCCATCCATGTTGCTACAAAAGTTGGGTATTCATCCTTTCTGATGGAGGCATAATACTCCATAGTGTATATGGACCACATCTTCCTTATCCATTCGTCTGTTAAAGGGCATCTTGGTTCTTTCCACAGTTTGGCGACCATGGCCATTGCTGCTATAAACATTGGGGTACAGATGGCCCTTCTTTTCATTACATCTGTATCTTTGGGGTAAATATCCAGTAGTGAAATGGCAGGGTCATAGGGAAGCTCTATTTTTAATTTCTTGAGGAATCTCCACACTGCTCTCCAAAGTGGCTGCACCAACTTGCATCCCCACCAACAGTGTAAGAGGGTTCCCCTTTCTCCACATCCCCTCCAACACATGTTGTTTCCTGTCTTGTTAATTTTGGCCATTCTAAGTGGTTTAAGGTGGTATCTCAATGTGGATTTAATTTGAATCTCCCTGATGGCTAGTGAGGATGAACATTTTTTTCATGTGTCTGAGAGCCATTTGTATGTCTTCATTGGAGAAGTGTCTGTTCATATCTTCTGCCCATTTTTTAATATGATTGTCTGTTTTTTGTGTGTTGAGTTTGAGGAGTTCTTTATAGATCCTGGATATCAACCTTTTGTCTGTACTGTCATTTGCAAATATCTTCTCCCATTCCGTAGGTTGCCTTTTTGTTTTATTGACTGTTTCCTTTGCTGTGCAAAAGCTTTTGAACTTGATGAAGTCCCAAAAATTCATCTTCGCTTTTGTTTCCTTTGCCTTTGGAGACATATCTTGAAAGAAGTTGCTGTGGCTGATATCGAAGAGGTTACTGCCTCTATTCTCCTCTAGGATTCTGATGGATTCCTTTCTCACATTGAGGCCTTTTATCCATTTTGAGTTTATCTTTGTGTATGGTGTAAGAGAATGGTCGAGTTTCATTCTTCTACATATAGCTGTCCAGTTTTCCCAGCACCATTTATTGCAGAGACTGTCTTTTTCCACTGTATATTTTTTCCTGTTTTGTTGAAAATTATTTGCCCATAGAGTTGAGGGTCCATATCTGGGC
>NW_019156772.1:0-3057 GCF_002288905.1 Enhydra lutris kenyoni | reverse complement strand
CCAATTTCATAGGCCACTCTGGAAAAAATGCGTAGTCTGACATACCCTCAGCACCTACCTCCAGGAAGACACGCAAGTCAATGGCCCTGAGTTCGAAGATTGAACCTGACATGCCCTAAGACCTCGTCGGAACCATCGCTTATGTTTTCAGGCTTCTATCCCCAGAGGCCTGTTCTGGAAAACCAACATATGGTCTAACGTGTGGTGCTTGAGGCTAACAACAGATCCCCTTTTGTCCACAGAAAGAAACCTTGCTCTTGGCAGCTGGTTCCAACCCTCAGGGTAGGAGAGTCCTGCATGGCCCCAGAGCCACTGCGACATTCTAAGGTCTCCCTGGACGCCCACCCACAATGTGACCCGTCAGCCTGAGAATGCCTGTCAACTCATCCCACTTGGAAATTCACCCCAGTGCCAGCAGATCGAAACCGCCCTGTTCCTCACTACAATGGTAACATGAAGTGGGCTTTCCAGGCATCCGTGCAGAGAGCTTTGCTATCCAATATTTCCATATGGGGGACCCTGAGCCATTCAACCGGACTCCCCCTGTGCCACAGAAGAACACCTTGCTGTTTGGAGGAACTCACAAGCCCCAACGTGGGGAAATCTCCATTGCCTCTTGAGGCCACCCCTCCGTTCATGGGCCATGTTGGACACAAACTCCAGTGTGAGCAGACATCAAACACACACCCTTACTCAGGTCCTGGAGATCTTTAAAAAGCCGCTGTACATTGGAATTCTTATGCGCTCGGCAAGGAATTTTTTTTAAAGATTTTATTTAGTTATCTGACAGAACAGAGATCACAAGTAGGCAGAGAGGCAGGCAGAGAGAGAGAGGAATGGAAGCAGGCTCTCTGCTGAGGAGAGAGCCCGATGTGGGACTCGATCCCAGGACCCTGAGACCATGACCTGAGCCGAAGGTAGAGGCTTAACCCACTGAGCCACACAGGTGCCCCTCGGCAATGAATTTAACCGTAGCTTCGATTTCAGACTTCTATCCTCGCATTCCTGACCCACAAGCCCTCCATATTGTGAATTCTGGAGCTTCAACACAGAATTCTGCCTGCCCACCAGAAAGAAGAATTGACCTATAGGTCTGCCCAGAAACCCCAAATGAGGATCCACCTACTCGGCTCTCAAAGGCACCACAATATCATAGGTCGTGCTGTGCACTAATGCTCTGTCGGACAGAGCCCGAGCCCCGACCTCTTCTCAGCCATCCAGATAGTGGGCCCTATATCCGGCACGTGGGACCTGCCTTGGCCCGAGGCCGTCATCTTGAACCAACCTGGGTATTCAGGGATCTGTCCCCAGAACTTACTCAAAGTCCTGCCAATGGGGGAACCTGAAGCACAAAAGAGTACTCCTGCTTCCCCATGGCAGGAATAATGAATGTTGAGGGGTTGTCCAACCCACAGATTGGGAGCCAGCTTCATGGCCCATGAGACCAGGCCCACTCAGCAGAGGCAGCTGGGCACAAACAGGCATTGAGTCCCTCAGCCTGAGAACCCTTTCAAATAAACCCCCTCAGGCTGGGCTGGGCCTGGAGCCCACAAGGGGGCCTGTCATGACTCTAGGCCCAAATCCTAAACTTTGGTGGTGTTATCCAGGCCCCGGACGTAGAACCCTTCTATGGAATCCCTGTTTGAGTGGGACCCAGGAGACGGAAAACAGCACTCTTCCCTTCCCCCAGAAAGACAACAAACTCATTTCCAGATAGGAAGAATTTCCCATGGACCAATGAGACCACTCCTCCATTCCGTGGCCATCCTAGACACACGATCCATACAGAAAAGCCTGTGCTACTGCCTCCCAGCCGCCCGAGTTTCAAATCCCGAGGAGCGGCCCTCAGGGTCTACAGATCCGGCCTGCCATCACCTCGCCCCTAACCCTTCACTGAGTTTGTGTCTGAAGATTTCGGTCCCAAAGCCCTGACCCACATGCCCTCCAGTATGGGGCCTCAGAACCAAACCGCATCACTGGGCCTGCTCTCCCGAGGATACTCTACTCCTTTCAGTTGCCCAAATCCTCCAGATTAGGAGAAATCTCCAAGGCGCCTGAACCCACCCCAATTTCATAGGCTGCTCTGAAATAAATGCGCAGTCTGACACACCCTCAGCACCTACCTCCAGGAAGACACGCAGGACAATATGCCTGAGTCTGAAGATTGAACCTGACATGCCCTAGGACCACATCAGAGCCCTAGCTTCATCTGTCTCATCTGTCCTCAGGGGCCTGTTCTGAAAACCAACATAAGGTCCAACATGTGGTCCCTGAGCCATACAACAGAACCCCTCCTGTCCCGAGAAGGAAACCTTCCTCATGGGAACTGGGTCCAACCCTCAGGCTAGGAGAATCCTGCATGGCTCCAGAGCCCTCGCCACATTCTAAGATCTCCCTGGGAACCAAGCAGCATTGTGACCCCTCAGATAGAGAACTTCTGTCAACTCAGATCACTTGGAACATGGAACCAGAGCCATCGGACCAAAGCTGCCCTGTTCCTCAGCTGTAATTGGAACGTGAGCTGGGATTTCCAGGCATCCATTCGGAGAGCTCTGCTATCGAATCTTTCCATATGGGGGACTCTGGAGCCCTCTAACCTGACTTCCCCTGTCCCGCAGAAGGACACCTTGTTTGGAGCACCTCACAAGCCCCAGCCTGGGAGAGCCTCCAAGGCTTCTTGAGGCCACACTACCATTCATTGGCAATCATGGATACAAGCTCCAGCGTGAGCAGACATCTGACAATCACCCTTCTTCAGGTGCTGGAGATCTCGAAACAGCCACTACACATTGGAACTGCCATGCGCTCAGCACTGAACTTAACCGTCGCATATGTTTTCAGACTTCCTTCCTCAAACTCCTCGCTGGCAAGCCCTCCATATTGGGAATTCTGGAGCCAAAACGCAGCCTTCCGCCTACCCACCAGAAAGAATAAGTGCCCTATGGTTCTGCCCAGAAACCCCGAATGAGGATCCATCTGCACGGCCGTCAACGGCACTGCAATATCATTAGCCGCCCTGTGCACTAATGCTCTGTCTGACACAACCTGAGCCTCGAC
>NW_019156771.1:0-3074 GCF_002288905.1 Enhydra lutris kenyoni | reverse complement strand
GAAAGCAAGGACTCCATAAGATATTTGTACACCCATATTCATAACAGCATTTTGCACAATAGCTAATCGGTGAAACAACCCACATGCCTATCAGTGGATAAATGGATAAACAAGATGGAGGACATACAGAGAATGTAATATTATTCATCCTTAGACAGGAAGGACATTCTGACATCTGCTACAACATGGATGAACCTTGAAAACATTACGCTAAGTGAAGTAAGCCAGTCACAAAAGGACGTATTGTAGGATTTCACTTAGAAGGCATCTAGAGTAGTCAGATTAATAAAGACAAAGTAGAATGGTGGATGTCAGGGGCTGTGGGGAGGGAAGAATAGGGAGTTACTGTTTAATGAGTACAAAGCTTCAGCTGAGGAAGATGAACAAGTTCTGGTGATGGATGGTCATGAGGGCTGCACAAGAGTATGAGCGTGAGGCTGTCTTGAACCACCCATTTTAAAATCACAAAACCCACTCTGAGCACATCCTAACCTTTTCTTACTTTCATTTTCTCTACAGCACTAGCTGCAAATCTAGCACAACATATATTTGTATTACTTTTTTGTTTTTTGTTTGCTTCCTACTGCAGGAATGTAAGCAACTTGAGTGGAGGGATTTTTGTGTTTTTTTGCTGCTTTATCCACAGTACTGAATAAATAGGGCCAATATATTTGTTGAACAAATAAATAAATGACCATGATTGGACACAGACTTCTAGAGAAGACGCAAACAGAAAAAGAAAATGTAGATTACATTTTTCATTTGATTTTGTTGGATAATTTTTTCTACCCTTGGATATGAGACACACAACCCCAGTTTTCAAGGTGGCTTTTTTTTTCTTTACAGTTTTTTGTTTTTTTAATTTTTTAAAAGTTTATTTATTTATTTATTTATTTATTTATTTATTTGACAGAGAGACAGTGAGAGAGGAAACACAAGCAGGGGGAGGGGGAGAGGGAAAGCAGGCTTCCCGCTGAGCAGGAAGCCCAATGTAGGGCTTGATTCCAAGACCCTGGGATCATGATCTGAGCAGAAGGGAGACTCTTAATGACTGAGCCACCCAGGGGCCCCATGGTGAGTTTTGTTCTGTTTACCTTTTCATATGTATTCTAACCTATTTCCAATAAGGAAGTGCTGGCGTATGCATGCACCATACTTACTATTATTCCAAGCTCTCGCCCTGAACTGAAGCCTGTACTCTTACATTTCTGATTACTCCCTACCAGAGGTCCAAGGATGCTTGAGTTAGGACTTCAGAAACTCTGGGGAAGCTCAGCTATGCAAAAGACTTTATACTTGTTTGGGAGCCACTGGTTTGATCGGATCTGGGGCTTCATTGTCTGAAATTTTAAGGAAGTTTTAAGGAAAATGAGAGCATTTGTATATTTTGATCAGTGCTTGGATACAAAGGGATTTCTATAATCTCTGGAGATGTTTCATTTAATGTCCACTTCTCTGTAACTTTGAGAACTTGAAAATAATTATTGAATAGCCTCATTAACCTCCCTCTCAAGTCTTTCTAAAGCTTCTAGCAAAATAGCTGGTGTCTTTGAAACTATTTTCACTTTTGTTTCCTTTGCCTTTGGAGACATATCTTGAAAGAAGTTGCTGTGGCTGATATTGAAGAGATTACTGCCTATGTTCTCCTCTAGGATTCTGATGGATTCCTGTCTCACGTTGAGGTCTTTTATCCATTTTGAGTTTATCTTTGTGTATGGTGTAAGAGAAAGGTCGAGTTTCATTCTTCTACATATAGCTATCCAGTTTTCCCAGCACCATATTTGAAGAGACTGTCTTTTTTCCACTGTATATTTTTTCCTGTTTTGTCGAAGATTATTTGACCGTAGAGTTGAGGGTCCATATCTGGGCTCTCTACTCTGTTCCACTGGTCTATGTGTCTGTTTTTATGCCAGTACCATGCTGTCTTGGTGATCACAGTTTTGTAGTAAAGCTTGAAATCAGGTAACGTGATGCCTCCAGTTTTATTTTTGTTTTTCAACATTTCCTTAGCGATTCGGGGTCTCTTCTGGTTCCATACAAATTTCTGAATTATTTGCTCTAGCTCTTTGAAAAATACTGGTGGAATTTTGATCGGAATGACATTAAAAGTATAGATTGCTCTAGGCAGTATAGACAGTTTAACAATGTTTATTCTTCCAATCCAAGAGCATGGAATGGTCTTCCATCTTTTTGTGTCTTCTTCTATTTCTTTCATGAGTGTTCTGTAGTTCCTCGAGTACAGATCATTTACCTCTTTGGTTAGTTTTATTCCCAGGTATCTTATGGTTCTTGGTGCTATAGTAAATGGAATCAATTCTCTAATTTCCTTTTCTGTGTTTTCATTATTAGTGTATAAGAAAGCCACTGATTTCTGTACATTGACTTTGTATCCTGCCACGTTACTGAATTGCTGTATAAGTTCTAGTAGTTTGGGGGTGGAGTCTTTTGAGTTTTCCATATAAAGAATCAAGATATGTCTCCAAAGACAAAGGAAACAAAAGCCAAAATAAACTTTTGGGACTTCATCAAAATCAAAAGCTTCTGCACAGCAAAGGAAACAGTCAAGAAAACAAAGAGGCAACCCACGGAATGGAAGAAGATATTTGCAAATGACAGCACAGACAAAAGGTTAATATCCAGGATCTATAAAGAACTCCTCAAACTCAACACACACAAAACAGATAATCATATAAAAAAATGGGCAGAAGATATGAACAAACACTTCTCCAATGAAGACATACAAATGGCTCTCAGACACATGAAAAAATGTTCCTCATCACTAGCCATCAGGGAGATTCAAATTAAAACCACATTGAGATATCACCTTACACCAGTTAGAATGGCCAAAATTAGCAAGACAGGAAGCAACATGTGTTGGAGGGGATGTGGAGAAAGGGGAACCCTCTTACACTGTTGGTGGGAATGCAAGTTGGTGCAGCCTCTTTGGAGAACAGTGTCAAGATTCCTCAAGAAATTAAAAATAGAGCTTCCCTATGACCCTGCAATTGCACTACTGGGTATCTACCCCAAAGATACAGATGTAGTGAAAAGAAGGGCCATCTGTATCCCAACGT
>NW_019156770.1:877-3076 GCF_002288905.1 Enhydra lutris kenyoni | reverse complement strand
GGTGGGCTCTGTCTTGGTCAGAGCCCACCTGCAGGATATGGGTCGCGCTGTGTGGCTGGCTGACAGGAGTCCTGGGCTAGGGCTGTGTCAGACAGAGCATCAGTTCACAGGGCGGCCTATGATATCAGGGTGCCGTTAAGGCGCATGCTGCTGGACCCTCATCTGGGGATTCAGGGCAGACCCGTAGGGCATTTCTTCCTTCCGGTGGGCAGGCAGAAGGCAGGTTTGTTTTTCCAGAATTCCCAATATGGATGGCCTGCTGGCAATGTGTGTGAGGATGGAAGTCTGAAAACAATGCTATGCTTATGTTCAGTGCCGAGGCCATAACAGTTCCAATGTGCAGCGTCTGTTTCGAGATCTCAAGCACCTGAGGACGTTCGAATGTGAGATGTCTGCTCACGCTGGAATTTGTATCCATGATGGCCAACGAATTCTCGTGTGGCCTCAAGAAGCCTTGGCGGTCTCCCAAGCTGGAGCTTGTGAGCTTCTCCAAACAGCACAGTGTTCTTCAGCGGGACAGGTGAAGTCCTGTTAGAGGGATCCAGGGCCCCCATATGGAAAGATTCGATAGCAGAGCTCTCCGAATGGATGCCTGGAAACTCCACCTCCGTTACCACTGAAGCCTCGGAACAGGGCAGCTTTGATCCAGTGGCTCTGCTTTGCTGTTCCAAGGGATCTGAGATGACGGATGTTCTCAGTCTGACGGGTCACAATGCTGCTTGATGTCCAGGGAGACCTTAGAATGTGGCGGTAGCTCTGGGGCCATGCAGGAACCTCCTAGCCTGTGGGTGGGAGCCCGTTCCTAAGAACAAAGTTTCCTTCTTGAGAACAGAGCGGTTCTACTGTATGGCTCAGGGACCACACGTTGGGCCATATGTTGGTTTTCCAGAACAGGCCAGAGGGACCGTGGCGCGAATATCTAAGCTAGGATTTGGATGAAGACCTATGGGCATGTCAGGTGGAATCTTCGGACTCAGGCCCATTGACGTGCGTGTCTTCCTGGAGGTAGGTGCTGACGGTGTCTCATACTGCGCCTTTTTTCCAGAGCGGCCTATGAAATTGGGGTGGGTTCAGGTGCCTTGCAGGTGTCTCCCATTCTGGATGGTTTGGGCAACTGAGACGGGCAGAGTTTCCTCGGGAGAGCAGGCCCAGTGATGCAGTGTGGTTCTGGGAATCCCATCCTAGAAGGCATGTGGTCAAGGCTTTGGGAATGAAGTCTTCAGACAGCAACTCGGGGAAGAATTAGGGGCGATGTTAAGGGAAGCCCGATGTGCAGACCATGATAGCAGACTCAGGATTTGAAATTCGGGTGCCTGGGAGGCAGTAGCAGGGCTTTTCTCTTTGGATTGTATACATAGTAGGGTCTCGGAATGGACGGGTGAGCACATGTGTCCATGGGATATTCTCCCTTTCTGGGGATTCTGCCAAGCTCCGAAGAGTTTGGTGTTTTTCTGGGGGAACGGTAGAGTGCTTTTTCCATATCAGGGATCCTGCCCAAAGGGATTCCAGAGTCGGGTTGTGGGTCACGTGGCCTAGACAACCTCAACAAAGGTTAGGATATGGGTCTCGGGGCACAATAGGTTCTCTCTGTAGGATTCTGGTCCAGCCCCGACAGGCTGTGCTTGAAAGGGGTCTCAGGCTAAATGTCACAATGCCTGTTTGTGCCCAGTTGCCCCACCTGAGTGTGAGTGGTCTCATGGGACATACAGGTGGCTCCCACTCTGAAAGTAGTACCACCATATCAACATCCACTTTCCTGCCATGGGGAAGGAGGAGTACTCTGTTGTGCTTCAGGTACACACAAGGGCAGGGTTTTGCACTACCTTCTGGGGTCAGATACCTGCATACCCAGGTTGGATGGAAATAACGGGCTCTGGTAAGGCAGTTCCCACCTGCCGGATATGGGTCTCGCTATCTGGCTGGCCGACAGGAGATTGGGTCTCGGGCGGTGTTACACAGAGCTTTAGATCATGGGCGACCTATGATATCAGGGTGCCCTTGAGGACTGTGTGGTTCGAAGCTCATTTGGGGTTTTGGGCAGACCTGTAGGACATTTCTTCTTTCTGTTGGCCAGGTCGAAGGCAGCTTTGTGACTCCAGAATTCCCAAGGTGGAGGGCCTGCTGGTAAATCTTGTGAGGATCGAAATCTGAAAACATAAGCTATGGTTATGTTCAGTGCCGAGGGCATGACAGTTCCAA
>NW_019156770.1:0-777 GCF_002288905.1 Enhydra lutris kenyoni | reverse complement strand
GCTCATTTGGTGTTTTGGGCAGACCTGTAGGACATTTCTTCTTTCTGTTGGCCATGTCGAAGGCAGCTTTGTGACTCCAGAATTCCAAGGTGGAGGGCCTGCTGGCAAATCTTGTGAGGATCGAAATCTGAAAACATAAGCTATGGTTATGTTCAGTGCCGAGGGCATGACAGTTCCAATGTGCAGCAGCTGTTTCAAGATATCCAGCCCCTGAGGATGGGCAAGGGTGAGATGTCTGTTCACACTGGAATTTGTATCCATGATGGCCAACAAATGCTCGGGTGGCCTAAAGAAGCTTTGGAGGCTTATCCAAGCTGGAGCTTGTGAGCCTCTCCAAACCACAAGGTGTCCTTCTGCGGGACAGGGGAAGTCAGGTTAGTGGTCTCCCACATGGAAAGATTCGACAGCAGAGCTCTCTGAATGGATGCCTGGAAACCCCACCTCGCGTTACCACAGCAGCCAAGGAACGGGGCAGCTTTGATCCGCTGCCTCTGGTTCGAAGTTCCAAGTGATCTGAGTTGACAGAGGTTCTCAGTCTGACGGGTGACAATGCAGCTTGGAGTCCAGGGAGACCTTAGAATGTGGCTGTGGCTCTGGGGCCATGCAGGAATCACCTAGGCTGAGGGTTGGTCCCGGTTCTCAAGTGCAAGGTTTCCTTCGCGAGACCAGAGGGATTCTATTGTATGGCTAGGGGCCACACGTTGGGCCATAAGTTGCTTTTGCAGAACAGGCCTGAGGGACAGAGGCCTGGAAACCTATGCTAGGTATTGGATGAGT
>NW_019156769.1:0-3077 GCF_002288905.1 Enhydra lutris kenyoni | reverse complement strand
ACCTTTGTATGTGGCGGTAGCTCTGGGGCCATGCAGGAATCTCCTAGTCTGTGGGTGGGACCCCGTTCCCAAGAGCAAAATTTCCTTCTCGGGACCAGAGGGGTTCTACTGTATGGCTCAGGGACCACACGTTGGGCCATATGTTGGTTTTCCCGAACAGGCCGGAGCGACAGAGGCCTAAAACCTAAGCTAGGTTTTGGATAAGTTCCTAGAGGCATGTCAGGTTGATTCTTCCGACTCAGGCCCATTTACGTGCATGTCTTCCTGGAGGTAGATTCTGACGGTGTCTTATACTGCGCCTTTTTTCCAGACCGGCCTATGAAATTGGGGTGGGTTCAGGTGCCTTGAAGGTTTCTCCCGTTCTGGAAGGTTTCGGCAACTGAGATGTGCAGAGTTCCCTCGGGAGAGAAGGCCCAGTGATGCTATTTGGTTCTGGAGGTGCCATCCTAGAAGGCATGTGGTCACGGCTTTAGGAACCAAATCTTCAGACAACACCTCGGGGAAGAATTAGGAGCGAAGTTATGGCAGGCCCGATCTGCAGACCCTGAAAGCAGCTCCACAGGATTTGAAATTCGGATGCCTGGGAGCAGTAGCAGAGGATTTTCTGTCTGGACTCTATATCTAGGATGGCCTCGGAATGATAGGGTTGCTACATGGGTCCATGGGAGGTTCTTCCTATCTGGGGTTTGTCCCCGGCTCCCCAGAGTTTGCTGTCTTTCTGGGGGAAGGGAAGAGTGCTGTTTTCCACGTCAGGAGTCCCGCCCAAACAGGATTCCAGAGTAGAGTAGTGGGTCACGTGGCGTGGACAACCCCACCAAGGGTTCGGATTTGGGCCAAGAGGCATGAGAGGCCTGCTCTCTGGCTTCCTGTTTCAGACCCCAACAGGGTGTGCTTTAAAGGGGTCTCAGGCTGTGGGTCACAAGGCCTGCTTGTGACGAGCTGCCCCTCCTAGGTCAGCGTGGTCACATGAGCCATGTAGCTGGCTCCCACTCTAGAGTAGTACAACCATCTCAACATCCACATTCCTGCCATGAGGAAGGAGCAGTACTCTGCTGTGATTCAGATTCCCCCATAGGCAGGGATTTGCGCTACCTTCTGGGGTCAGATACCTGCATACCCAGGTTCGCAGGAGATGACGGGCTTTGACCAAGACAGAGCCCACCTGCAGGATATGGGTGGCGATATGTGGCTGGCTGACAGGAGGCCGGGGCTCGGGCTGTGTCAGACAGAGCATCAGTTCACAGGGTGGCCTATGATATCAGGGTGCCCTTGAGGGCCATGCTGCTGGACCCTCATCTGGGGATTCTGGGCAGACCCGTAGGGCATTTCTTCCTTCCGGTGGGCAGCCAGAAGGCAGCTTTGTTTTTCCAGAATTCCCAATATGGATGGCCTGCTCGCAAGGTGTGTGAGGAGGGAAGTCTGAAAACAAAGCTTGCTTATGTTCAGTGCCGAGGCCATAACAGTTCCAATATGCAGCGTCTGTTTCGAGATCTCAAGCCCCTGAAGACGATCGAGTGTGAGATGTCTGCTCACGCTGGAATTTGTATCCATGTTGGCCCACGAATGCTCGTGCGGCCTCCAGAAGCCTTGGCGGCTTTCCGAAGCTGGAGATTGTGAGCTGCTCCAAACAGCAAGGTGTCCTTCAGCGGGACAGGGCAAGTCCAGTTAGAGGGATCCAGGGTCCCATTTGGAAAGATTCGATAGCAGAGCTCTCAGAATGGATTCCTGGAAACTCCACCTCCTTTACCCCTGAAGCCTAGGAACAGGGCAGCTTTGATCCAGTGGCTGTGCTTCTCAGTTCCAAGGGATCTGAGTTGACGGAGGTTCTCAGACTGACGGGTCACAATGCTGCTTGGTGTCCAAAGAGACCTTAGAATGTGGCGGTAGCTCTGGGGCCATGCAGGAACCTCCTAGCCTGTGGGTGGGACCCCGTTCCCAAGAGTAAAGTTTCCTTCTCAGGACCAGAGGGGTTCTACAGTATGGCTCAGGGACCACACGTTGGGCCACATGTTGGTTTTCCAGAACAGGCCGGAGGGACAGAGGCCTGAAAACCTAAGCTAGGTTTTGGATGAGGTCCTAGGGGCATGTCAGGTTGAATCTTCGGACTCAGGCCCATTGACGTGCGTGTCTTCCTGGAGGTAGGTGCTGATGGTGCCTCATACTGCACCTTTTTTCCAGAGCGGCCTCTGAAATTGGTGTGAGTTCAGTTGCCTTGCAGGTTTCTCCCATTCTTGATGGTTTGGGCAACTGAGACGGGCAGAGTTTCCCCAGGAGAGCAGGCCCAGTGATGCGGTTTGGTTTTGGGGGTCCCATCCTGGAGGGCATGTGGTCAAGGCTTTGGGAAGTAAGTCTTCAGACAGCAACACGGGGAATAGTTAGGGGCGAAGTTATGGCAGGCCCGTTGTGCAGACCCTGAAAGCAGCTCCTCAGGATTTGAAATTCCGGTGCCTGGGATGCAGTAGCAGAGGCTTTTCTCTCTGGAATGTATACCTGGTGTGGTCTCGGAATGGACTTGTGAGCACATGGGTCCATGGGATATTCTCCCTTTCTGGGCATTCTGCCAGGCTCCCAAGAGTTTGGTGTTTTTCTGGGGAAAGGGAAGAGTGCTCTTTCCCATCTCAGGGGTCCTGCCCAAACAGGGATTCCAGAGACGGGTTGTGGGTCACGTGGCTTGGACAACCCCACCAAGGATTAGGATTTGGGTCTAGGGGCCAAAAGGTTCTCTCTGTGGGATCCTGGTCCAGCCCCGACAGGCTGTGCTTGAAAGAGGTCTCAGGTTAAGAGTCACAATGCCTGTTAGTGCCCAGTTGCCCCTCCTGCGTGGGCGTGGTCTCATGGGCCATGCAGGTGGCTCCCACTCGGAATGTAGTACCACCATATCAACATCCACTTTCCTGCCATGGGGAAGGAGGAGTACTCTGTTGTGCTTCAGGTACACACAAGGGCAGGGTTTAGCACTACCTTCTGGGGTCAGATACCTGCATAACCAGTTTGGATGGAAATAACGGGCTCGGGCCAAGGCAGTTCCCTCCTGCAGGATATGGGTCCCGCTATCTGGCTGACCGACAGATTGGGTC
>NW_019156768.1:0-3078 GCF_002288905.1 Enhydra lutris kenyoni | reverse complement strand
AAACCTCCCAAAAAACAAGAGCCCAGGACCTGATGGATTCCCTGGGCTCTTGTTTTTTGGGAGGTTTTTGATCACTGCTTCAATCTCGTTACTAGATATTGGTCTATTCAGGTTGTCAATTTCTTCCTGGTTCAATTTTGGGAGTTTATAGTTTTCCAGGAATGCATCCATTTCATCTAGGTTGCTTAGCTTATTGGCATATAACTGTTGATAATAACTTCTGATGATTGTTTCTACATCCTTGGCGTTAGTTGTGATCTCTCTCTTTTCGTTCATAATTTTATTAATTTGGGCTTTCTCTCTTTTCTTTTGGATTAGTGTAGCCAATGGTTTATCGATCTTATTGATTCTTTCAAAAAACCAGCTTCTAGTTTCATTGATACGTTCTACTGTATCTCTGGTTTCTACCTCTTTGATCTCAGCTCTAATCTTGATTATTTCCCTTCTTATGTGTGGAGTTGGTTTGATTTGCTGTTGATTCTCCAGTTCTTTAAGGTGTAGAGACAACTGTGGTATTCTGGATTTTTCAATTTTTTTGAGGGAGGCTTGGATGGTTATGTATTTCCTCCTTAGGCCCGCCTTTGCTATATCCCATAGGTTTTGGACCTAAGTGTCTTCATTCTCATTGGTTTCCATGAATTGTTTCAGTTCTTTTTTGATCTCCTGGTTGATCCAAGCATTCTTAAGCAAGGTGGTCTTTAGCTTCCAGGTGTTTGAGTTCCTTCCGAACTTTGAAAAAAATGTTCATCATCACTAGCCATCAGGGAGATTCAAATTAAACCATATTGAGATATCACCTTACACCACTTAGAATGGCCAATATTATCAAGACAGGAAACAACATGTGTTGGAGGGGATGTGGAGAAAGGGGAACCCTCTTACACTGTTAGTGGGAATGCAAGTTGGTGCAGCCACTTTGGAGAACAGTGTGGAGATTCCTCAAGAAATTAAAAACAGAGTTTCCCTATGACCTTGAAATTGCACTACTGGGTATTTACCCCAAAGATACAGATGTAGTGAAAAGAAGGGCCATATGTACCCCAATGTTTATAGCAGCAATGGCCACGGTTGCCAAACTGTGGAAAGAACCAAGATGCCCTTCAACGGACGAATAGATAAGGAAGATGTGGTCCATATACATTATGGAGTATTATGCCTCCTTCAGAAAGAATGAATACCCAACTTTTCTAGCAACATGGACGGGACTGGGAGAGATTATGCTGAGTGAAATAAGTCAAGCAGAGAGAGTCAATTATCATATGGTTTCACTTATTTGTGGAGCATAACAAATAGCATGGAGGACAAGGGGAGATGGAGAGGAGAAGGGAGTTGAGGGAAATTGGAAGGGGAGATGAACCTTGAGAGACTATGGACTCTGAAAAACAACCCGAGGGTCTTGAAGGGGTGGTGGGGTGGGAGGTTGGGAGAACAAGGTGGTGGGTATTAGGGAGGGCACGTATTGCATAGAGCACTGGGTGTGGTGCAAAAACAATGAATACTGTTACGCTGAAAAGAAATTAAAAAAATTAAATTAAATTAAAATATGAATAAAAAAACAAAAAAAAACAAAAAATGAAGCAATTTTATCTAAAAGAAAAAAAAACAAGAGCCATAGCAGTGATACAAGAGCCTAAAGATGCTATTTTATTAAAAGTAGATAAATCAAGAGCTGCAAAGAAATGAATTACAGACAGAAAATCATTAGAATTAGCACTTTTAAGATCTGTTTTTATTTTCCAAGATAAAAGAGTAACAGCAATCAATCATTTGTTAACCTCACCAAGGGGGGAAAAAAGGAAAAAGCACAAATACATAAAGGAAGGAATAATAAAGAGTAATAACTTTTCAGATACAGAAGAAATACAAATACTGTTAGTGACAATTTACTCACCTCGGCACAAATAAATATAAGCATCTATATGAGACGGACAGCTTTTTTTTAAAGATTTTATTTATTTATTTGACAGAGAGAGATCACAAGTAGATGGAGAGGCAGGCAGAGAGAGAGAGAGAGGGAAGCAGGCTCCCTGCTGAGCAGAGAGACCCATGCGGGACTCGATCCCAGGACCCTGAGATCACGACCTGAGCCAAAGGCAGCGGCTTAACCCACTGAGCCACCCAGGCGCCCGAGACGGACAATTTTTCCAGTGAAATATAATTGACTCAGACTGTCTCCAGAAGATAGAAAATCTAAACAGACTTTTCACCATCAATGCAATGAAGAGGAGTCCCACTCATTCATGAAATCATCAGTCCTAGGCAGGGTTTCATAGGGAAGTTAAACCAAACCATGGAGGAGTAATCTAGCTCAATGGTTTCAGAACATGGAACCAGAAGAAAATATTGCAAAGTATTTTTTTAGAAGAGTCAAATTAGCACATAATATTAATGCCAACATCTGACAAAAACAGCATACAAAACAGAAAATTACAGAGTAACATCACTTGTGAATATTGATGCAAATTTCCTCAATGAAATGCTAATGGAATCAGACAGAACTTTAAAGGATATGCACCATGACCAAGCAGGTTTTATTCCAGGAAAGTAAAGCTGGTTCAATATTAAGAAATCCATGAATATAATGCTTTTTATGGATAGGATAAGAAAGAAAAAACAACACGATCATCTTCATCGATGCTAAATTATACTTGGCAATACTCAACACTTACTCTAGATAAAGTAGAAATAGATGGAAACATCCTAAATGTGATAAAATGTATCCATTTCAACCCAAAAGCTAGTATAACATTTCACAGAGGAATTCTTTTTTTTTTCCAGCGTATCAGTATTCATTGTTTTTGCACCACACCCAGTGCTCCATGCAATCCGTGCCCTCTCCAATACCCACCACCTGGTTCCCCCAACCTCCCACCCCCCGCCGCTTCAAACCCCTCAGATTGTTTTTCAGAGTCCATAGTCTCTCATGGTTCACCTCCCCTTCCAATTTCCCCCAACTCCCTTCTCCTCTCTAACTCCCCTTGTCCTCCATGCTATTTGTTATGCTCCACAAATAAGTGAAACCATAGGCTAATTTTATTTTTTAAATTTCTTTTCAGTGTTCTAGAATTCATTGTTTAT
>NW_019156767.1:0-3078 GCF_002288905.1 Enhydra lutris kenyoni | reverse complement strand
GTCAGGATATAAAATCAATGCACAGAAATCAGTTGCATTTCTCTACATCAACAACAAGACAGAAGAAAGAGAAATTAAGGAGTCAATCCCGTTTACAATTGCATCCAAAACTATAAGATACCTAGGAATAAACCTAACCAAAGAGACTAAGAATCTATACACAGAAAACTATAAAGTACTCATGAAAGAAATTGAGGAAGACACAAAGAAATGTAAAAATGTTCCATGCTCCTGGATTGGAAAAATAAATATTGTGAAAATGTCTATGCTACCTAAAGCAATCTACACATTTAATGCAATTCCTATCAAAGTACCCTCCATTTTTTTCAAAGAAATGGAACAAATAATCCTAAAATTTATATGGAACCAGAAAAGACCTCGAGTAGCCAAAGCAATATTGAAAAAGAAAGCCAAAGTTGGTGGCATCACAATTCCAGACTTCAAAAAATTCATGTATCTATATTTTTTAAGGAACAAAAATAAACTTAGTGTATTGATCTCTCATCCAGGGGCTTTTTTTTTTTTTTTTTTTTAAGTGCTAAACTGACTCCATCTCACATGGTGTGCTTTTAATGAGAGCTACAACATTAAATACTTTGTTTGGAAACTTACCATCCCACTGAGAAAGCAGCAGGTGAGGTTGATTCTTATGAATTACATTTGAAAAATAGAGTTTCAAAACAACACATACTGTATTAATTTGGCTCCTATTATTTACTCTTAATGCATATTGAGGGTGGTAGCCTTATTTCTGTGTTACACAATAACATTCGGATCACAATGAAGTTTTTTTAAACCACTTTACATTTTGTCATCAGAATACAAATGCTATAAATAAGTCGTGTAGTGAGTTACCTAATTATGAGGTAGCTTCCACTGAAACTATTTCTTTTTATGTAAATGGAATTTCTGAATTCTGATACCTTTTTTTCAAATCTTCTTAAAATACAAATTATTTAAGACTTTTTTAAAATTTCCATTTGTGTTTGCATTCATCAAGCAAATACCTACAGTTTTTTTTTTTAAGTGTTTTTTTTATTTGATGGAGAGATAGAGGGAGAGAGAGAGCACAAGCAGGGGGAGCAGCAGAAGGAGAAGCAGTCTCCCTGCTAAGTGAGGAGTCAGATAAGGGGTTCCATCTCAGGACCCTGGGATCATGACCTTAGCCAAATGCGTACTTAGGTGCCCTTAAATGTGTTTTTCTGGAACTACAAAAGAGAAAAATCCAAAATTAGGAACCACTTCAGTAAAAAACAAATGTTTATTTTGCATTAATCTCTGTTATTAGTCTTCTTATTTTAATCTTATTGTCTTCAAAAACAAGCAATTGAATAGCAAGTTTTCTGTGGGGAGTAAGCACAAAGTAAATCTACTTAGGATCATAGTTTCTTCATAACAAATTCTTCAATATCTTATAACCTGAAGATTTTCCACACATTTTAGTTTGTTTTTTTTAGCATATCAAGAACTTTATTATTCATTTTCAATCTACAACTTATTAAAATTAGGAGTGCCTCATGATTAACATAGTCTTAATCCTACTAGCAGTGGTTAATGGGATATTGAGGACTATTTTATTCAGGCAATTTACTGAATAAAAATACAATAATGAAATAAGTATAACTATAAAAATGTATTTTTATTATTTATTTATAATTTATTTATAATATTATTATTAATATTTATTTATTTATTTATTTATTAAAGATTTGATTTATTTATTTATTTAACAGCAAGAGATCACAAGTAGGCAGAGAGGCAGGCAGAGAGAGAGAGGAAGGGAAGCAGGCTCCCCGCAGAGCAGGGGCTTCATCCCAGGACCCTGGGATCATGACCTGAGCTGAAGGCAGAGGCTTTAACCCACTCAGCCACCCAGGCGCCCCTAAAAATGTATTTTTAAAAGAAAGTTATATTACATATTGAAAATAGAGTTTAACTAAAAACTATAACACTGGGAGACACCTATAAGTGATTAATGAATCACCAAATTCTACACCTGAAGCCAATTTTACTGTATATGTTAACTAGAATTTAAATAAAAATGTGAAAAAAAAAAACCCTAAACATTTCTGGCAGAAATTTAATGCTGCCACCAGTATAGATATGAATAGTATTCCTCATGTTAATTTGAGAACTTTTTTTAGGTTAAAATTTTCGCCAGGTTTACACACTTCACAGCACTCACCATAGCACATACCCTCCCCAATGTCCATAATCCCACACCCCTCTCCCAAACCCCCTCCCCCCATCAACCCTCGGTTTGTTTTGTGAGATTAAGTATCACTTATGGTTTGTCTCCCTCCCAATCCCATCTTGTTTCATTTATTCTTCTCCTACCCCCTTAACTCCCCGTGTTGCATCTTTTTTTTTAATTTTATTTTTTATAAACATATATTTTTATCCCCAGGGGTACAGGTCTGTGAATCGCCAGGTTTACACACTTCACAGCACTCACCATAGCACATACTCCCCAATGTCCATAATCCCACCCCCCATCTCCTAACCCCCTCCCCCATATGCAAATGACATATCAGATAAAGGGCTAGTGTCCAATTCAGGTGCACGTGCCCCTTCGTATAACTACGTTCGTATCTTTAGGGTAAATACCCAGCAGTGCAATTGATGGGTCATAGGGTAGTTCTATTTTCAACATTTTGAGGAACCTCCATGCTGTTTTCCAGAGTGGTTGCACCAGCTTGCATTCCCACCAACAGTGTAGGAGGATTCCCCTTTCTCCGCATCCTCGCCAGCATCTATCATTTCCTGACTTGTTAATTTTAGCCATTCTGACTGGTGTGAGGTGATATCTCATTGTGGTTTTGATTTGTATTTCCCTGATGCCGAGTGATGTGGAGCACTTTTTCCTGTGTCTGTTGGCCATCTGGATGTCTTCTTTGCAGAAATGTCTGTTCATGTCCTCTGCCCATTTCTTGATTGGATTATTTGTTCTATGGGTGTTGAGTTTGCTAAGTTCTTTATAGATTTTAGGCACTAGTCCTTTATCTGATATGTCATTTGCAAATATCTTCTCGGAATTCAGTAAAGTGTCAGGATATAAAATCAATGCACAGAAATCAG
>NW_019156766.1:2100-3078 GCF_002288905.1 Enhydra lutris kenyoni | reverse complement strand
AGACCTCATCCAATACCCAGCTTAGGTTTTCAGGCCTCCATCCCTCACTCCTGTTCTGGAAAACCAACATATGTCCCAACGTGTGATCCCTGAGCCATACAGTAGAACCCCTCTGGTCCCGAGAAGGAAACTTTGCTCTTGGGAACAGGGTCCCACTCACAGGCTAGGAGGTTCCTGCATGTCTCCAGAGCTACCGCCACATTCTAAGGTCTCCCTGGACACCAAGAAGCATTGTGACCTGTCAGACTGAGAACCTCCGTCAACTCAGATCCCTTGGAACTGCGAAGCAGAGCCACTCGATCAAAGCTGCCCTGTTCCTAGACTTCAGTGGTAACGGAGGTGGAGTATCCAGGCATCCATTCGGAGAGCTCTGCTATCGAATCTTTCCATATGGGGACCCTGGAGCCCTCTAACTAGACTTCCCCTGTCCCGCTGAAGGACACCTTGATGTTTGGAGCAGCTCAAAAGCTCCAGCTTGGGAAAGCCGCCAAGGCTTCTTGAGGCCACAAGAGCATTTGTTGGCCATCATGGATACAAATTCCAGCGTGAGCAGACATCTCACACTCGAACGTCCTCAGGTACTTGAGATCTCGAAACAGACGCTGCACATTGGAACTGTTATGGCCTCGTCACTGAACATAACCATAGCTTTGTTTTCAGAATTCCATCCTCACACACCTTGCCAGCAGGCCATCCATATTGGGAATTCTGGAAAAACAAAGTTGCCTTCTGCCTGCACACGGGAAGGAAGAAATGCCCTACGGGTCTGCCCAGAATCCCCAGATGAGGGTCCAGCAGCATGGCCCTCAAGGGCACCCTGATATCATAGGCCACCATTTGAACTGATGCTCTGTCTGACACAGCCCGAGCCCCGGCCTCCTGTCAGCCAGCCACATAGCGTGACCCATATCCTGCAGGTGGGCTCTGTCTTGGTCAGAGCCCGCCATCTCCTGCGAACCTGGGTATGCAGGTATCTGA
>NW_019156766.1:0-2000 GCF_002288905.1 Enhydra lutris kenyoni | reverse complement strand
CTGGCTGACAGGAGGCCGGGGCTCGGGCTGTGTCAGACAGCCACATAGCGTGACCCATATCCTGCAGGTGGGCTCTGTCTTGGTCAGAGCCCGCCATCTCCGGCGAACCTGGGTATGCAGGTATCTGACCCCAGAAGGTAGCGCAAATCCCTGCCTATGGGGGAACCTGAATCACAGCAGAATACTCCTCCTTCCTCATGGCAGGAATGTGGATGTGGAGATGGTGGTACTACTCTAGAGTGGGAGCCAGCTACATGGCCCATGAGACAACGCCCACTCAGGAGGGGCAGCGGGGCACAGGCATTGTGACCCTCAGCCTGAGACCCCTTTAAAGCACACCCTGTTGGGGGCTGGCCCAGGAAGCCAGAGAGCAGGACTGTCGTGCCTCTTGGCCCAAAGCCTAACCCTTGATGGGGTTGTCCAGGCCACGTGACCCACAACCCCACTCTGAAATCTTTGTTTGAGCCGGACCCCTGACGTGGAAAACAGCACTCTTCCCTTCCACCAGAAAGACAGCAAACTCTTGGGACCCGGGAAAAAACCCCAGATAGGAATAACCTCCCATGGACCCATGTAGCAACCCTATCATTCCGAGACCATCCTACATATAGAGTCCAGACAGAAAAGAGTCTGCTACTGTTCCCAGGCATCCGAATTTCAAATCCTGACGAGCTGCTTTCAGGGTCTGCAGAACGGGCCTGCCATATCTTCGCTCTTAATTCTTCCCCGAGTTGCTGTCTGAAGACTTGGTTCCCAAAGCCGTGACCACATGCCCTCCAGGATGGGACCTCCAGAACCAAACAGCACCTCTGCCCCTGCTCTCCCGTGGGAACTCTGCACATCTCAGCTGCCCAAACCTTCCAGAATGGGAGAAACCTTCAAGGCACCTGAACCCACACCAATTTCATAGGCTGCTCTGGAAAAAATGCGCAGTCTGACTGACACACCTTCAGCACCTACCTGCAGGAAGAAACAAACGCACGTCAATCGACCTGAGTCTGAATTGAACCTGACATGCCGCTAGACCTCATCCAATACCCAGCTTAGGTTTTCAGGCCTCCATCCCTCACTCCTGTTCTGGAAAACCAACATATGTCCCAACGTGTGATCCCTGAGCCATACAGTAGAACCCCTCTGGTCCCGAGAAGGAAACTTTGCTCTTGGGAACAGGGTCCCACTCACAGGCTAGGAGGTTCCTGCATGTCTCCAGAGCTACCGCCACATTCTAAGGTCTCCCTGGACACCAAGAAGCATTGTGACCTGTCAGACTGAGAACCTCCGTCAACTCAGATCCCTTGGAACTGCGAAGCAGAGCCACTCGATCAAAGCTGCCCTGTTCCTAGACTTCAGTGGTAACGGAGGTGGAGTATCCAGGCATCCATTCGGAGAGCTCTGCTATCGAATCTTTCCATATGGGGACCCTGGAGCCCTCTAACTAGACTTCCCCTGTCCCGCTGAAGGACACCTTGATGTTTGGAGCAGCTCAAAAGCTCCAGCTTGGGAAAGCCGCCAAGGCTTCTTGAGGCCACAAGAGCATTTGTTGGCCATCATGGATACAAATTCCAGCGTGAGCAGACATCTCACACTCGAACGTCCTCAGGTACTTGAGATCTCGAAACAGACGCTGCACATTGGAACTGTTATGGCCTCGTCACTGAACATAACCATAGCTTTGTTTTCAGAATTCCATCCTCACACACCTTGCCAGCAGGCCATCCATATTGGGAATTCTGGAAAAACAAAGTTGCCTTCTGCCTGCACACGGGAAGGAAGAAATGCCCTACGGGTCTGCCCAGAATCCCCAGATGAGGGTCCAGCAGCATGGCCCTCAAGGGCACCCTGATATCATAGGCCACCATTTGAACTGATGCTCTGTCTGACACAGCCCGAGCCCCGGCCTCCTGTCAGCCAGCCACATAGCGTGACCCATATCCTGCAGGTGGGCTCTGTCTTGGTCAGAGCCCGCCATCTCCTGCGAACCTGGGTATGCAGGTATCTGA
>NW_019156765.1:0-3080 GCF_002288905.1 Enhydra lutris kenyoni | reverse complement strand
ACAGAACATTCCACCCTAAAACAACAGAATACTCATTCTTCTCGAGTGCACATGGAACCTTTTCCAGAATAGACCACATACTGGGAAAAAAATCAGGGCTCAACTGGTAAAAAGATTGAGATGATTCCCTGCATATTCTCAGATCACAATGCTTTGAATCTGGAGTTCAATCACAGGGAAAATTTGGAAGGAATTCAAACACCTGGAAGCTAAAGACCACCTTGCTTAAGAATGCTTGGATCAACCAGGAGATCAAAGAAGAACTGAAACAATTCATGGAAACCAATGAGAATGAAGACACTTTGGCCCAAAACCTATGGGATACAGCAAAGGCAGCCCTAAGGGGGAAATACATAGTCATCCAAGCCTCCCTCAAAAACAATTGAAAAATCCAGAATACACCAGCTGTCTCTACACCTTAAAGAACTGGAGAATCAACAGCAAATTAAGCCAACTCCACACACAAGAAGGGAAATAATCAAGATTAGAACAGAGATCAATGAGATAGAAACTGGAGATACAGTAGAATGCATCAATGAAACTACAAGCTGCTTTTTGAAAGAATCAATAAGATCGATAAACCATTGGCCACACTAATCCAGAAAAAAAGAGAGAAGACACAAATTAATAAAATTATGAATGAAAAGGGAGAGATCACAACTAACACCAAGGAAATAGAAACAATCATCAGAAGTTATTATCAACAGTTATATGCCAATAAGTTAAGCAACTTAGATAAAATGGATGCATTCCTGGGAAACTATAAACTTCCAAAATTGAACCAGGAAGAAACTGACAACCTGAATAGACTAATATCTAGTAACGAGATTGAAGCAGTGATCAAAAACCTCCCAAAAAACAAGAGCCCAGGACCTGATGGATTCCGGGGGAATTATACCAAAGTTTCATAGAATAAATAACACCTATTCTCCTGAAGCTGTTTCAAAAAACTGAAGCAGAAGAAAAAATTCCAGACTCTCTTTTATGAAGTCAGCATTACCCTGATCCCCAAACCAGGCAAAGACCCCACCAAAAAGGAGAATTTCAGACCAATATCACTGGTGAATATGGACGCTAAGATTCTCAACAAGATCCTAGCAAATGGGATCCAACAGCACATTAAAAAGATTATCCACCATGACCAGGTGGAATTCATCCCTGAGTTGCAAGGATGGTTCAACATTCACAAATCAATCAATGTGATAGAACAAATTAATAAGAGAAGAGAGAAGAACCACATGGACCTCTCAATTGATGCAGAAAAAGCATTTGACAAAATCCAGCATCCATTCCTGATTAAAATGCTTCAAAGTATAGGGATAGAGGGAACATTCCTGAACTTCATGAAATCTATCTATGAAAAACCCACAGCAAATATCATCCTCAACAGGAAAGAGCTCACAGCCTTCCCGTTGAGATCAGGAACATGACAAGGATGCCCACTCTCACCACTCTTGTTCAACATAGTATTAGAAGTCCTAGCAACAGCAATCAGACAACAAAGAGAAATAAAAGATATCCAAATTGGCAATGAAGAAGTCAAACTCTCTCTCTTCACAGATGACATGATACTGCATATGGAAAACCCAAAGGACTCCAACCCCCAACTTCTAGAACTCATACAGCAATTCAGTAATGTGGCAGGAGACAAAGTCAATGTACAGAAGTCAGTGGCTTTCTTATACACTAACAATGAAAACACAGAAAGGGAAATTAGAGAATTGATTCCAATTACTATAGCACCAAGAACCATAAGATACCTGGGAATCAACCTAACCAAAGAGGTAAAGGATCTGTACTCAAGGAACTACAGAACACTCATGAAAGAAATTGAAGAAGACACAAAAAGATGGAAGACCATTCCATGCTCTTGGATTGGAAGAATAAACATTGTTAAAATGTCTATACTGCCTAGAGCAATCTATACTTTTAATGCCATTTCGATCAAAATTCCACCAGTATTTTTCAAAGAGCTGGAGCAAATGATCCTAAAATTTGTATGGAATCAGAAAAGACCCTGAATTGTTAAGTTAATGTTGAAAAAGAAAAACAAAAGTAGGGGGAGCACGTTACCTGATTTCAAGCTTTACTACAAAGCTGTGATCACCATGACAGTATGGTACTGGCATTAAAAACATACACCTAGACCAGTGGAACAGAGTAGAGAGCCCAGATATGGACCCTCAACTCTATGTTCAAATAACTTTCAACAAAGCAGGAAAAAATATACAGTGGAAAAAAGACAGTCTCCTAAATAAATGGTGCTGGGAAAATTGGGCAGTTATATGTAGAAGAATGACACTTGACCATTCTCTTACACCGTACACAAAGATAAACTCAAAATGGATAAAAGACCTCAACGTGAGACAGGAATCCATCAGAATCCTAGAGGAGAACATAGGCAGTAACCTCTTCAATATCAGCCACAGCAACTTCTTTCAAGATATGTCTCCAAAGGGAAAGGAAACAAAAGTGAAAATGAACTTTGAGGACTTCATCAAGATCAAAAGCTTCTGCACAGCAAAGGAAAGAGTCAGCAAAACATAGTCGCAACCCATGGAATGGGAGAAGATATTTGCAAATGACAGTACAGACAAAAGGCTGATATCCAGGATGTATAAAGAACTCCTCAAACTCAACACACACAAAACAGATAATCATGTCAAGAAATGGGCAGAAGACATGAACTCCAATGAAGGCATACAAATGGCTATCAGACACATGAAAAAATGTTCATCATCACTAGCCATTAAGGAGATTCAAATCAAAACCACATTGAGATACCACCTTACACCAGTTAGAATGGCCCAAATTAACAAGACAGGAAACAACGTGCTTTGGAGAGGATGTGGAAAAAGGGGAACCCTCTTACGCTGTTGGTGGGAGTGCAAGTTGTTGCAGCCACTTTGGAGAACAGTGTGGAGATTCCCCAAGAAATTAAAAAATAGAGCTTCCCTATGACCCTGCAATTGCACTACTGGGTATTTACCCCAAAGATACAGATGTAGTGAAAAGAAGGGCCTTGTGTACCCCAGATCTTAAATGCCACTCTCAGTAATAGTCAGATCATCCAAGCAGAA
>NW_019156764.1:0-3082 GCF_002288905.1 Enhydra lutris kenyoni | reverse complement strand
GCACAGGTGCATGTGGGGTGGCAGGCGGGTGGTGTCATGTGGAGAAGGGGGGACGGAACCAGTTGGGTGGCAGCAGCACAGCAACTGCACAGGAAGTGCATGAAGGGCAGGGTAGGGCCTTAATGCATGTCAGTGGGGACTGGAGAATGAAGGTCAGCAGTGGCCTGGGGCACAGGGCAGAAGCTTAGCTGCAGCAGCGGTGTTAAGGTGCACAGTATGAGGGATGTGCTGCTGATGACAGAGTCACGAGGCGGGGGCACCCAGGTGGTAGCCGCATTGGGAGAAGGCTGGGATGAGTGGGGCGGCAGCAGCAGGTTAATGGGGAGGGAATCTGGAGGCACTGGAGCAGGGGTAGGGAAGCCGACAGGCGGTAGCAGTTTGGGGGTGTTTGGTGGGAGCAGCAGGGAAAGGGCATCAGTTTAATAGCTGTGTGGGAAGGGCAGGGGCTCTGGACAGCCACAGCAGCAAGGGGACAGTATGCAGTGAAGAAAGGGCGGGGGGGGGGGGTCAGGCAGTGAGGATGCAGTGACTTGAGGAAGGCAGTGACTGGAGGAAGCACAGTGGGATGGCAGCAGAAGTGGAGGCAAAGCAGGGAGGGATTGGTCCGGATGTAGTTGGGAGGGACCAGCGGGGCAGCAGCTACATGGCGATGGTACAGCATGGCTTAGGGGCAGGGCAGGGCAGTGGAGATGGGCAGGAGCAGCAAGTTGACCATGGTAGCAGTGGTGGTGCTGTTGGAAACACAGGCACCAGGGCAGTAGAAGCACTGGAAGGTGGAACAGCAGGGTGGCAGAGGCCTGGGGGGTGCACAAGGGAGCAGTAAGGGCACTGGGGGTGGTACAGCAGGGCATCAGTTCCAACGGGCAGGGCAGCAGGGCAGCTATGGTGAGGGTTAGCAGTTGTGGGACAAAAGGGCACTGCTGTGGAGTAGCAGGGTGGAGGGTGGCAGCGGTGGTGGCAGCAGCCTGTCAGGAATGGGGGGTGGAAGGGAAAGTGGTGGACGTGGGGTGCAGTAGGGTGGCAATGGGGTGATGGCACAGTGGGTTGGCAGTGGTACAGGGTGTGGGGATCAGCCAGGCAGCAGAAGCACAGGTGGGGGGGGCAGTGATTTGGTAGCAGCGCTATCAAATGCTTTTTCTGTATCTGTTGAGATTTTCCTATGATGTTGATCCTTCATTTTGTGAATGTGGCACATTAGTTTTATTTGTGGATGTTGACCCGCCATTGCATCCCTGAAATAAATCTTAATGGATCATACCTCTCCCTGTATTGTAGAATTCGGTTTGCTGATATTTGGGTGAGGATTTTTATGTCTATGTTCATCACAGATACTACTCTGTCATTTTCTTGGGGCACCTTGGGAGGTTTTGATAAGGGCCACACTGGCCTCATAAAATGAGTTGGGGAGCATTCCTTCCTCTTGTTTTTCTGGCAGAGTTGGAGAAGGATTAGTATTCATTTTTTTCTGTGGATGATTCGTAGAATTCACCGTGAAACCATGGGGTCCTGTACTTTTGCTTGTTGGAAGTTTTTGATTTCTTATTTAATCTCCCTACTGGTCATTGGTCTGTTCAGATTTCTGCTTCTTCAGGATTCTGTCATGGCAGGTTGTATGTTTCTGGGAAAGTATCCTTTTCTTTTGGATTATCCAGCTTGCTGGGCTATAATTGTTCATAGTACTTTCTTATGAGCCTTTGCATATCTCTGGTATCAGGGAACATCTTTTTCATTTCTGATGATGAGTCCTTTTTCTTTTTTGTTAGCTTGAGTCTGGCTGAGACTCTGTCAGCTTTGTTCTTTTCAAAGAACCAGCTCTTTGTTGATCTGTTGTTCTTGTTGTTTTTTTTTTTAATAACTTTCTGTTGTTTTTTTAGTCTGTATTTAATGTATTTCAGTTCTGATGTGTTCCTTCTTTTCTTCTACTGACTTTGGCCTTAATTTGTTCCTTTTCTGTTTCCTTGAGGGATCAAGTAAGGTTGTTTATTTGAGATGATTCTTGTTTCTTGAGTTAGGCATGTGTCACTATAAACTTCCTTCTTAGAACCACTTTTTTTTAAGTTAGCTCTAAGGGGTGCCTCTGTGGTTAATTCTGTTAGGCATTGGCCTTTGGCTAAAGTCATGAATTTAGGGTCCTGGAATTGAGCCCTGCATCAGCTCTCTGGTCAGCATGGGGAAACACTTTCTCCTGCTTCTACTGCCTGCTGCTCCTTCCACTTTGCTCAGTCTCTCTCTCTCCCACTCTGTGTAAATTTAAAAAAATGACATCTTTAAAAAAATAAAGTGAGCTCTATGTGCAGCATGGGGTTGAAACTCAAAACCACAAGATCAGGAGTCACAGCGCTCCACCGAATAATTGGGTGCCCCATTTGAGAACCCGTTTTACTGCATTCTGTAACTTTTGTTTGATTGTATTTTTTTTTCATTTGCCTCAAAGTATTTCTGTGTTCGTATTTCAGTTTTCCCATGAATTCAATTGGTTGTTCAATAGCATGTTGTTTAGGCTCTTTGTTTATGAATTTCCAGTTTTCATCTTGTAATTGATTTCTACTTCTATACCACTGTGGTTGGAAAAGATAGTCGATTTGAATTCAGTCATCATTTGGGAAAATTCTAGGCTTCTGGAGTTTATCGACTTGTCTTGTGGCCTCACGTATGACCTATGGTGGAGAATGTTCTAGGTACACTTGAGAGGAGTGTATTCCATGTGCGGATTTTAGATGGAGGGTTCTGTGTGTATCTGTCAAGACCATCTAAGTAACAGGTTGTCTGAGGCTGATGTTTCCTTTGTGATCTTCTCTCTGGATGGTGTATCATTGAGAAAAGTGTGAGGTATTAAAGTTCCCTATTATATTGGTGCTGATTGCTTCTCTTAGGGTTGTTCATGTATGCTCTACATATTCACTTGCTCCACTGCTGGGTGGGTAAATATTTATAAATGTTGCATCATCTTACTGCATTGATTCCATTATCAATTTCTAGTGCCCTTCATTGGCTCTTGTTACAGTGTTTGGGTTTTTTCTTTTTCTCCTCCATTAGACTGAAAATCAGAAGATCATTTGTTACCTCTGCAGCCATGAACAAA
>NW_019156763.1:1973-3084 GCF_002288905.1 Enhydra lutris kenyoni | reverse complement strand
ACATAGACCAGTGGAACAGAGTAGAGAGCCCAGATATGGACCCTCAACTCTATGGTCAGTTAATCTTCGACAAAACAGGAAAAAATATACAGTGGAAAAAAGACAGTCTCATCAATAAATGGTGCTGGGAAAACTGGGCAGCTATTTGTAGAAGAAATAAACTCGACCATTCTCTTACACCGTACACAAAGATAAACTCAAAATGGAGAAAAGACCCATTTTAAATATTCACTGTAGCAAACACCAGAGAGTGCATACACGAAAGTAACTAGAAAGATGTAAATATTTAGAAATGTATGTAAGTGAACATCATATGTCAATAAATATCACAGAAATCGAGTAGAAAGCAGTACATGAGTCAATCTACTCAGACGTTACTTCAAAATATTCGTTATAGGGACACGATGGCGGGGAAGTAGGAGGAGGTGCCTTTTCAACCTGTACCCTAAAGTGAGCTGATTACCTACCAAAGAACTCCAATCACCCATGAAATCAGTCTGAGATCAGAATTATACACATCTGGATCTCTACAGGGGCAGAAGATGCGAGTGGGCAGGTAAAGCGGAGTGTGAAAGGCAGACTAATATTGGAAGATAAACAAAAGGGGGAGGGAGCCACCAGAGGTGACCGGTTGGAAAGTAATACCCCTAATATGAGCGAGAGTGCCCTGCATCTGGGGACCAGCATTAACTTGGAGACTGGTTGAAAGCACTCCAAAAGAGCAAAAGATCGTGGGGGGGGCGAATTGTGGGAATTTGGGTAGCTAGGGACAGGGGCTTAAGTCCCCGGTCCCAGGACAGCCTGCCCTGGTGCTGAGCCAGAGAGAGTGCAGTGGAGAAACCAGGTCTTGGTCCCTGAGCTGCCAGTGCGACCAAGATTGTGTGGGTTCTGGCCCCTGTGATGGGATGGGAGCCACGCCTGACGGCAAAACGTGCGAGGCCTGCTACAGAGCCTGAGATGCGCCCGCCCCTCATCCTCCCCTGAGAGAGGTACCAAGGCCCAGCCGGCGCTCTTTGACACGGGCCATTGTTTCAGAGCCTATGACGCTCGCCCCAAACTCTCCCCTGAGAGAGGTGCGCAAAGGCCCATCCTGCTGCTTTCAGACCTGCCC
>NW_019156763.1:1271-1873 GCF_002288905.1 Enhydra lutris kenyoni | reverse complement strand
CCCCCCCCCCCCCCCCCCCCCCCCCGGTTCTCAGAGCCTGAGACGCGCGTGAGACCCACAGCCTCCCCTGAAAGAGGTGCACGCAAGCCAGGCGCTCTTAGACCCAGAAAGAACAGCACTCCCAGCCAGGGCCAGTGGGAAAATCTGTGTGTGATTCCTGCTTGGAACCTTTCTTGTGGTCTGGAGCTGCCCATACAGCTGCCGCTGCTTTGGTTTTGGATACAAGCAGAAGATCCTGCGTCCCCAGGGACCGCAACTCGGAACCTGCTCTGCCAGCGGCCAAGGGGGGATTTATATGGGCTCTGCAACACCCACAGAAGAACAGACTGAGGCTTCTCTCTGAGAGGGAGGTCAGGGTGCAGTTTGCTATCCTCTAAACATACAAAAACCATAAAAAGCGGTCAAGGTAAGAGGAAAAAAAAAAAAAAGGCGAAGAAACATAAAAACCTCCAGAGAACAAAAGCCTGAAAAAAGCGGTTTCCTCAGAGCCCACCCCCTTGAGGGGGACTGGAGGACTTAACTCAGGGAACATCACTGACTGAAAACCCACGTAGCAGGCCCCTCCCCAGAAAATCAACCAGGAAAGAAAAAAAAAAAAAAAA
>NW_019156763.1:0-1171 GCF_002288905.1 Enhydra lutris kenyoni | reverse complement strand
TTATTTTCTAATATTCATATAGAGTTAAACTTCAAAGTAATCCCCTTGCCCCAGTCAATACTACCCCTATAGGTAAACCAATTTTTAATCCCCCTTTATCCTAGGAAAGTTGAGTCCTTTAACAAAGATATCAAGATACATCCGGGAAGAATCAAAACAACCTTTCTCGCCCACACCGAGAATTTATAACCACTCTCCTATCTTTTACTTCCACCAGTGTTTCTGTGTTTTTGCGTTTGTCCTGATAGTATATAAATCTTACACTTGGGGTTCTTTTCGAAAAGATTCTTCCTTTATTTGCATATATATATATTTTTTCTTGTTATATACTTTTATCAGTCTTTTTGTTTGTCTGTTTTTGTTTGTATACCTCATAAATTTTACCTTGGGGCACATTTGGGCTGAACCTTCTCTTTCATCTTCCCTTTCTTTCCTCTCTCTCTCTCTCTCTTTTTCTTTTTCTTTTCTATTTTCTCTCATTTGGGTGGGCAATCCTGATTGCTCAGAAGTGTTCCAGGGTGCACCCAGACTGCACCACGGTCGATACAACCAGCTACATCTGTTCAGTCATCTCTCACCCAAATGACTAGGAGGAGGACTGCCCAACAGAAGAAAAATACAGAGGATGGGCCTTCTGCAACAGGGCTAATGGTTATCAACATAGACAATATGTCGGAAAGAGAATTCAGGCAAACAATTATCCAGGCAATAGCTAGGTTGGAGAAAGTCATGGATGACCAAACGGAATTGTTTAGGGCCGAGCTGAAAGCGACCAGACAGGATGTTCACAATGTTAGGGCAGAACTAAAAGCTACTAGGGCTGAGGTTCACAATGCTCTCAATGAGTTCAATCTAATCTAAATTCTCTCAAATCTAGGGTAACTGAGACAGAAGATAGAATTAGTGATCTGGAGGACAAACAGAGGGAGAGAAAGGATCAAGAGGAAGCCTGGAACAAACAGCTTAGAAACCATGAGAACAGAATCAGGGAAATAAATGAAGCCATGAAACATTCCAACGTCAGAATTATCGGAATCCCTGAAGGGGAGGAGAAAGAAAGAAGTCTAGAAGACATAGTGGAACAAGTTCTTCATGAAAATTTTCCCAATCTCGTGAATGGAACCAGGGTTCATGTACTAGAGGCCGAACGGTCTCCACCCAAGATTATAGA
>NW_019156762.1:0-3085 GCF_002288905.1 Enhydra lutris kenyoni | reverse complement strand
CAGAAGCTATGTTTGTTGCTGCTCTCTGATATGTTTCCTAATTCTGAACTGTAGGAGGTACTTGCTTTACAAAGGCTGTGCTCTGCAAGGAACATAGGAAATCATGTTTTCTGTTATTGACACACAGGTCCTGTTTCCTTTGGGTTCAAGTGTTAAAAATCAACTGGCTGACAAAGCTCTTTCTCTAGAATATTGGTGTCCAACACACTAAAACTGTGAACTGTTTCTTCAAGAAAGTATAGGAATAACTTTTTGTATTCAATTTTACATTTTCCATGTGTCCTGAAATTATAATAAACTACATATTATAATATATATGCCATATATAGTAATAAATTATATATAATATATAAATTTATATATAAAAGTTTATATACATAAACTGTATGTATTGCAATAAAATATACAGATATGCATATATCCTTTTATTTTTGTTGACTAAATAGTACTTACTGTATACCATAGGTTATAATAGTCTCAAAAATCTATACTTTTTAGTAGGTAAAAAGAAACGAGTTTTCTTAATGAATAATTTTGCTTTAGCAGCCATTAAACAACATTTTAGAACATTTGTGTCCCAATCTGACATTGATTTTTAATGAGAATTGCTCTAAATGAAGTCCAAAAGATCCTCAGCAAGCTAACATTGGAGGACAACCACCCAAAGCATAAGTTATGGAACACTAGGTCGTGCTCATCCTAATTTGCACCAGTTTCTACCTCAACAGAAATGTCAGGCTTCATAGAACAAAGAGTTTGGGGTTGGAAATAAAGAATGGGAAGTTTGAAAAGTTTTATTCCAATCTTAAAATGGCTCTCAGTTGGCCTATAAATGATACTTAAAGTAGAAACTTCCAGCTTACATCAGGTCTTTGGGTTTCAGAATAACATTAGAAGAGACAAGGGGCAGTCTTGAGAGATATTCATATGATCAATGAGATAACAGAACGAGTGAGTGAAAGAGTTCTGAAAATTATTTAGAAATCCCAAAAGGTGGTGGACAAAGAATGAACAATTATAATACGCCCCTGGTGTACAAAAGCACCACTGCATCCATTTTGCTTGACTCAAGTTACAGATGTCTGTATCAGAGATTTCTATAGAATCTCTAATTGTGAGAAAATCGTACAGATTCTCTTCCCTATTGTGATTTTCTTTTTTCTTTAAAATGTCATTTTCCTTACAACCCTATCTAATGAGCACCTCATTTACATTACCTCTGCTGTTCAAATCATCTGCCCTCTAGTAACGTCTGATCACCTTTAGCATAGAGAAGCTAGACTTTATGTGCTAAGCAATATTGTAAGTTAGGAAAATGTTCTATCAAAGAGAGACTCCTTCTTTTTTTCAGATCTTTCCATCTTTCTGTGTTATCCTTTTAAATTTCCTCCTTCCAAACACCTAGCCTATCTCCCATAAAAGGCTTCGCTTCCCCTGGAACATTTTTGCAAAATGCTTATCTTCCTTAAAAGGTATCAGATAGGATTTGAGGCGCCATATTTTCCATGGTGAAAAGGAGAAGGACAAGAGGAGAATGAGGAAAGATTAACATCGTCTGCTTTTCATTCATCATGTCCTACTAGACTGAGTCCCATTGTTGCAGTCCTGAGCCTAGAGAATTTTCCTCTAATAAGGTGACCTTTCTGTCCATTCTCTATTTAGAATCATGGTTCTTGTTAAACATTCTACACAAAGTATTATTGATAATCTATTCCAATTTATCTAAAATCAGTTTTGCTAAAACAGAATGCTCTAGAGAACTATTGCTAGTTAGCTGACACAAGCATCTCCTGGATTTTACCCAGCTGTGTTCCAGTCAAAAACTTGGGATCTTAAGCAAGACTCACTTTTCTCTCTTTATTTTATTCTTGTTTCTAAAATCTGATTGAGTTTTACCTATTTATGTTCAATCTAAACTGACAAGTGATGAGTACAAAGTCAATCTACCATCTCTCATAGTCCACAGTGAGAGTTTATTTTAATATCATTACTAATATCACCACTGATGTGTGCTCTCTGACAAGAGCTGGTGTAATAAACAGAACAAATATGGGNGTGTGCTCTCTGACAAGAGCTGGTGTAATAAACAGAACAAATATGGGGTTTAGATCCCAATTCAATTCCTAACTTTATCACCCACTAGCTATGTGGTCTTGAGTAAGTCACTTAAATTTTCTGATTCCATTTCTTTATTCTTGCAATTGGAGATTATAATGTTTTCCGAGATTATGTAAGGTATTCAGTTTTTGACTTAAATTAGGTAATGAATAAGTGAGGACTATACTATTTTGGTATATTATATATCTATTATTATGTTCACAAATTCTAAGGTTCTTGGCATCTTTAATGCTGGCTAATCTCATTTCTCTTTTGTAAAACCACACTTTTCTCCTTATTAATTTTCTTGTATAAGGTCAATGCTTTGTAAAGCAACCCACGGAAACTTAAATACATTTCACCTGAAATAGAAACAAAAATATCTGCACTTCCACATTCACTGAGCATTATTCACAATAGCCAAGACATAAAGGTAAGCTAAGTATTTGTAGGCAGAAAAATGGAGTAAAATATATGGTATACACAAAGAATAGAATATTATCCAGCCTTAGAAAGGTAGTAAATACTGTCATTTGTGACAACATGTATAAACCTGGAAGACATTATGCTAAGGTTAATAAAACAGATACAAGGGACACCTGGGTGGCTCAGTAATTAAGCATCTGCCTTCAACTCAGATCATGATCTCAGGGTCCTGGGATTGAGTCCCACATCTGGCTCCTGCTCAGTAGGAAGACTGCCTCTCCCTCTGCCCTCCCCCCTACTTGTGTGCACTCTCTCTCTCTCTCTCAAATAAATAAACAAAAGTCTAAAATTAAAAAAAAATAAAACAGATACAAAAGGACAGATAGGACTTGGTACACTTACATGCAGACTCTAGCACAGTCAAATACCTAGAAACAAAGAGTAGAATGGTCATTGCCAGGGATTGGGGCAAGGCAGAAATGAAGAGGTATTAGTCAAAGGGTACGGAGTTTTAGCTATGGAAGATGATAATACCAGAGATCTTCTGTACAGTGTGGTGTCT
>NW_019156761.1:0-3085 GCF_002288905.1 Enhydra lutris kenyoni | reverse complement strand
GGACACCTATTCAGGAGGTTGTGACAGAAGCCCAAGAGAGAGGAGATGTGGTCTGAGTGCTGACTAGATGAATGGCATGGCTGAGAGAGTTCCTAGGGTTAATGAAAAATTAGAAGCAGAGTCAGATTATTCATGAACAGCTAATGGAAGGATAAGGAGGGGGAAAAATATGGTGCCGTATCATGTGCATATGGATGGAAGTGCAAATATTTGTTTGCATATATTAAGCTTGAAGAAATTGATTTAAGTCACTTGTTTGACAAATATTTTTGAATGTGTTTGATAGGGAAAAGCCCCACATACCGAAGATACAGGAGAAAAATTGTAGCTGAGTTTCCTGTTCTCAGAGTGTTTATTTTCTAACGTGATAACAGCGACAAAAAAGAGAATCAATTAAGACACATTTAGACAGATAATTGCTGTGGAGGGATAAAATAGTTTCCTGGGGGAAGAGAGTGAAGGTTGAAGTAGTGGAGAGGAGGGTATTTTGGCATTTCGTGTCAAATGAAGTGATGCCAGTCAGAAGAGATACTGCAATGTATGGTGGTAAGTGTTAAATAAGAAGAGAAATGCATTATGTTTTGGGTATGATCAGCGGTGCCACAGTTTTTAGTGGAAAGGAACAAGGATTAGTGCTTAAATATGCTCTCTAGTGCCATAGTTAATGCAGATACAAGAATGGGATGAAAAGCCCAGTCTACTCTCTGAGCTCAAGAGCTTACCACTTTGCGGGTTCTGAGTTCAATGTCCTTTCCTCATGTGACTTTCTAGATCTCCAACACTATACTATAACATAGAATGTAATCTCAGGCTCAGTTTCCATGAACAGTGAAAAATGACTCCCTGTGTCTTTTTCACGACAAGGGTCACTGCCCAAATCTGAATCTGAGGTCCCTGGAGGTAGTAGCCTCCACCCAATGGCCAATTGCAAGAGAGATGGCTCTGCCATCAAAGTCAGCCCTGGAGTGAAGCTATGCCCAGGATATAATGTGTCTTATTGATGAAGAAATAGGGTATTTTAAAGATCTGGACAGTTTTCACAGGTGGAATATCTGTAAATCTGATCTGAGTACTGACTGTACTCTGGGTAAATCTGAGGTGGGGAAGTTCTACAAAGAAGGGAATGGAATTCTGATAATTACAGGTTGTTGAAAGTCTACTCATGTTTCATTATGTTCCTTGTGCTTGAAGTCTTTGAAAAAATGAAGAATATCAAAAGCTAGCCATTTATATCATAATTTATATCCTATAAAGTCTTGATCATTTATTAGACATATAAGATAACTTGTACATCTGGAAAAATGTCTTTGGAAACCAACACATTTTTCATAATGTGAAATTTGAGACTCACTTAGTCGAAGAATATTTGAGGCTCTCAGCTTTCATGAAATGAGAGCATCATGATTCTCATCATTCTTCTAAGGTGCATACCAATGCTTGAACATGTTTTTGTTTTAACGCATCTGATTTTTATTGGGGAAGTGTTGAGTTCAAATTATGTACTAGGTACTCTATTTAGAACTAAGTGGTGATTCAGGGATGCACAGAATAAGAGATTATTTTCCCCTGCCATCATGTATTTGAATGGAAAGTTTCTAGAAATTATGCAATAAAGATAGAAAAATTTTTCAATAGTAAGGAATATTGTGACCAGAAAGTGGGTGCTTGAAACGTAATGTGTCTATTGTAGGGAACTTGTGTATTAGAATTTAGAGTTATGATTTTCAAGAATGAGAGAAAAGTAGAGAAAATAAAGGTAAAGTTCAACTGGAATGGGATATGTTTTCTTTAAACTTCTTGTTAGGGATGAAACAGAGCAGAGTGATCAAATAGACCAGTGACCAATGGAGGAAAAAGTAGTTGGAAGTACTCTCACCAAAGGAAAAATCTCTCGTAATGAATACTTTCAAAAAAGGAAATCAACAGCTTTATGAGAATCTTTGCTGAAGGCCTTCCCTGAGTGCCTTCAGGGACTGAATGCCACACATTTCTTTGTTGAAATTATAGTGTTGAGTAGAAGGAATAATCTTCCTGAGTTGCTGTTATAGCAAAAAAATTTAAATTTTGGATTCTGCCTGTTTCGGAAAATGGGGTTTTAAGTAAAGCCTAGAGATCTAAGGTAAGCAAAAACATCCCAACAACCAAGCAAACAAAAAATAAGCCTGCTTGCTTGCTTGCTTTCTTCCTTTCTTTCTTCCTTCCTTCCTTCCTTCTTTCTTTCTTTCTTTCTTTCTTTCTTTCTTTCTTTCTTTCTTTTCCTTCCTTCCTTCCTTCCTTCCTTTTTTTCTTTCTTCACTTCATGTCTGGTGATGGAATGATTTGATATTTGGTTTAATTGGGAAGAAAGGAAATATTGTATTGACATTATGTGAGATGTTTCAGTGTTGTAGGGGGCTGTTCTGTGCCCTGAGGCTAGCATCAACCCTTGTTTCTAGCATGAGGAGCCAGTAGGTATCTGCAGTAGATATCTGGGTATGAGAAGCCTGGGAAAAAGTTTTGATGATTCCAGACAGGAGATGGCAGTTATTTCCTTCCCTATGGGGAGAAGTAGATATTTCAGGATAGAGAAGAGATCAAGAGGGACAAAATTTCCCCAAATTCCCTGAACCTTGTTATATAAGGTATATTAAGTGATTAGAATTAGGAATAAAGTAAAATGCTGCTCTTATAATAAAAAGTGAGACTACAAATAATGAACTCTCTTTTTCCAAGATATTAAGATTCTCGACAGTGACAGTCACATGAAAGTTGCGTACATACTAGTTGGGTAAGTCAGGGGTGAATGGCATGTTCTATCAATTACTGGCAGTATATAAGGGTCCAAGTGTAGTAGGGGCCACACTTCACCACACATCCACTTGCAACCCACCTGAATCCTCTTCTCCTGACATCATGTGTTGCAACTACGGGAACTCCTGTGGCTATGGCTGCGGCTGCGGCTATGGCTGTGGCTATGGCTCAGGCTGTGGCTGTGGCTATGGCTCCCGTTGTGGCTGGGGTTGCGGCTCAGGATGTGGCTGTGGCTACGGCTCAGGCTATGGCTGTGGCTATGGCTCAGGATGTGGCTGGGGCTATGGCTCCAGTT
>NW_019156760.1:0-3086 GCF_002288905.1 Enhydra lutris kenyoni | reverse complement strand
GGACTAAATCAAAACAAACAAAAAGATAGGAAGGTGTTATATGTTTGTTTGTTTGTTTGTGATGTTTTTGCTACTCTTGGTTGTCTAGGTTTTACCTAAATCATCAATATCCAAAGCAGGAAAAAAACAAAATTTAAATTGCCTTTTACTGTCATAACTATGACAACTAAGTTGGGAGTACAAACTCAAGAAGATTGTACCTTCCATTCCACACTCAAATTTCAATAACAAAGGAATGAGATTCGTCCACTCATTTTTAGAAGGACTTCAACAGAGATTTTCATAAAGCTACTGAATTCTTTTTGAGAGAACTTTCATTATTACACATTTTCCCTTCAGTTGGGAGTATTTTCAACTACTTTTTCTACCACTAGTTACTGGTCTATCTCCTCTCTCTGCTATATTTCATCCTTAACAAGAAGTTTAAAGAAAATACATCCTATTCTGGTTGTTCTTTACCTATATTTTCTCTACTTTGCTGTCAACTCTTGAAATTCAAAATTATAAATTCTAATGCACAAGTTCCCTCAAGTAGGTATGTTACTTTTCAAACACCCACCTTTGGGTCAAAATATCCCTGAAATGTTGATGAAGTCTTCTATCTTTATTGCATTATTTCTAGTAACTCTACATTGAGGATACTGATCCATGGTGGCAGAAAAATATTATTCTGTGTATCCCTGAATCACTTCTTAGTTCCGAGTACCCAGTACATAATTTGAACTCAGTTATTTATTTCCCCAATCAAAAAAAGATGCATTAAATCAATGTTCAATGTTCAAACATTGGTGTGCCACTTAGAAGCTGTAAAATACTTGGATACATTACCAATGTTCTCATTTCATTCAAGCTGAAAGTCTCAAATATCCTTTGACTAAATGAGTCTCAAATTTCATATCTGGAAGATTTGTGTTAATTTATGAAGACGTTTTTCCAGATGTATAATTTACCTTATATGCCCAATAAATGATCAACCCTTTACTGGATATGTAAATTAGGATGCAGATACCAAATTGATGATATTCTTCTGTCTTTCAAAAACCTTAAAGCACAAGGAACTTAATGAAACATGAGTAGACTTTCAACTGTAGTTATTAGAATTCCCTTCCCTTCTTTGTAGGATTTCTGCACCTCAGGTTTACCCAAGCACAGCTCTCAGATCCAACTAATAAACATTCCATCTGTGAGCTGCTCAACTCTTGAAAAACACTTGTTTCTTCATCAGTAGGGCATAGTGTCCTGGGCATAGCATCAGCTCCCGTGCTGATGTTGATGACAGAACCATCTTCCTTAGAATTGACCGTTTGGTAGAGTCTCCTAGCTCCAAGGACCTCAGATTCAGGCTTTGTCCAGTGAACATTGTCATGGAGATGAGACAGACTCATTTATACTGCATGGTGAAAACTGAATCTGAAAAAGCATTTTCTTTTATAGGATATAAATGTTAGAGTTCTGGAAAGTCCCATGAGGAAAGGACCCTGAAATCAAAACCCAATAAATTAGTACACTCTCAAACTCATAAAGTCAACCAGAAATTTTGATTGCATTCATATGTGTTCCCCAAACAAAGCAAGCCCATTTAAGGAACTAGGCCTTCTCTTTGTCGCTAAAAATTGCAGCACTACTGATCAAACCCAAAATTTAATGCATTTCTCTTCCCCCTTTACACTTAGTACCAACCTTTCTAGTGTTTCCTGTAATAGGCATCAGTTCATTTGATACAAAATGTTAATATAACTTCCTGAATTATCTCTCTAATATTTCAACTTTCATTTTCTTCCCCAGGAAGCTGCTTTATTCCTTCAATAGCAATAAGCTGTCTAAATTTAATTTAATTAATTCTTACTAGTTTTTCTTATCACCTATTAGAATATAAGTGCTCCTAGAGGGGGGAAAAAATGCCTCTGCAACTTTGTTACTGTATCTTCCGTGTATAGGAAAGTTCCCTTTCAAAAATCTTCCAAGAACAGAGGGATGCCTGGGTGGCTCAGTCAGTTAAGCATCTGCCATTGGCTCAGGTCATGATCCCAGAGTCCTGGGATGGAACTCCACATCTGGCTCCCTGCTCTGCAGGGCATCTACATTTCCCACTCCCTCTGCTCTTCAACCCTGCTCATGCTTTCTCTCATTCTCGCTCTCTCAAATAAATAAATAAAATCTTTAATAATGAATAAATAATAAAAATAAATAAACAAAACCATTCAAAGATATGGAGTGCCTGGGTGTCTCAGTTGGTAAAGAATGACTCTTGATTTCAGCTCTGGTCATGATCTCAGGGTCCTGAGAATGGCCCCACATTGGAGCCTGTGCTCAACTCGGAATGTGTATGAGATTCTCCCTCTGGGATGCCTGGGTGGCTCAGCCAGATAAAGTGCCTGCCTTTGGCTCAGGTCATGACCCCAATGTCCTGGGAACAAGTCCCTCATCTGGCTACTCGCTCAGCAGGGAGTCTGTTTCTCCATCTGCCTGCCACTCCCTGTGCTTGTGTATTCCCTCTCTCTAACAAATAGATAAATAATTTTTTTTTTAAAAAACAGAGAGTCTCGCTCTCACTCTCGCTCTTTCTCTAGCATCCCTCTCCCCTGATTATACTTTCTAAATAAACAAACAAGCAAATAAATAAAATCTTAACAAGAAAAAAAAGTCAAAGCTATTGGTATTAACTGACTTAAAACAATTTCCCAAATTCAATCCTTGCAAATAAATATTTTCTGCACTTCTGTCAAAATGCACACGATACGATATGACATTTTTCCTTTAACTTACCCTTCCCTAAGTTGTTCATGCATCACCAGGGTCTGCTTCTAATTTCTCATTACTCCTAAAAAATCTATCTTCCATGACATTCATCCACCCATTCAGCTCTCAGACCACACCTCCTCTCCCTTGGGCTTCTGTCACAACCTCCTGAATAGGTGTCCTCCCTCCTCC
This sequence comes from Enhydra lutris kenyoni, assembly GCF_002288905.1. Lineage (NCBI taxonomy): Eukaryota > Metazoa > Chordata > Mammalia > Carnivora > Mustelidae > Enhydra > Enhydra lutris. Next base: position 155 of record NW_019156760.1, on the reverse strand, counting down.
TCTTTCTTCATCACCTCAAATCTAAATAGAGAGTGATTTTCAGAACACAGTTCTGTAATAATGTGTGATTTGTGTTGTGTTGTGTTGTGTTGTGTTGTGTTGTGTTGTGTTGTGAGTGCCTGAGCAGGAGAGAATTGAGAAATAAGTGAAGAAGA
>NW_019156759.1:0-3087 GCF_002288905.1 Enhydra lutris kenyoni | reverse complement strand
AGAGCATCAGTTCACAGGGCGCCCTATGATATTAGGGTGCCCTTGAGCGCCATGCTGCTGGACCCTCATCTGGGGATTCTGGGCAGACCCGTAGGGCATTTCTTCCTTCTGGTGGGCAGGCAGAAGGCAGCTTTGTTTTTCCAGAAATCCCAATATGGATGGCCTGTGGCAAGGTGGGAGAGGATGGAAGTCTGAAAACAAAGCTATGCTTATGTTCAGTGCCGAGGCCATAAGAGTTTCATTGTGAAGCGTCTATTTCGAGATCTCAACCACCTGAGGACGTTCCAGTGTGATATGTCTGCTCACACTGGAATTTGTATCCATGATGGCCCACAAATGCTCGTGTGGCCTCAAGAAGCTTTGTCGGCTTTCCCAAGCTGGAGCTTGTGAGCCGCTCCAAACATCAAGGTGTCCTTCAGCGGGACAGGGGAAGTCCAGTTAGAGGGCTCCAGGGTCCCCATACGGAAAGATTCGATAGCAGAGCTCTCCGAATTGATGCCTGGAAACTCCACCTCCGTAACTACTGAAACCTAGGAACAGAGCAGCCTTGATCCAGTGGCTCTGCTTCGCAGTTCCAAGGGATCTGAGTTGAAGGAGGTTCTCAGTCTGACGGGTCACAATGTTGCTTGGTGTCCAGGGAGACCTTCGAAAGTGGCGGTAGCTCTTGGGCCATCCAGGAACCTCCTAGCCTGTGGGTGGGACCCCGTTCCCAAGAGCAAAGTTTCATCCTCGGGACATGAGGGGTTCTACTGTATGGCTCAGGGACCACAAGGTGGGCCATATGTTGGTTTTCCAGAACAGGCCGGAGGGACAGAGGCCTGAAAACCTAAGCTAGTTTTGGATGAGGTCCTAGGGGCATGTCAGTTTGAATCTTCGGACTCAGGCCCATTGACGTGCATGTCTTCCTGGAGGTAGGTGCTGACGGTGTCTCATACTGCGCCTTTTTTCCAGAGCGTCCTATGAAATTAGTGTGGGTTCAGGAGCATTGCAGGTTTCTCCCATTCAAGATGGTTTGGGCAACTGAGACTGGCAGAGTTTCCTCGGGAGTGCAGGCCCAGTGATGTGGTGTGGTTCTGGGGGTCCCATCCTGGAGGGCATGTGGTCAAGGCTTTTGGAACGAAGTCTTCAGACAACAACTCGGGGAAGAATTAGGGGGAGGTTATGGCAGGCCCGATGTGCAGACCCTGAAAGCAGCTCCTCAGGATTTGAAATTCGGGTGCCTGCGAGGCAGTAGCAGAGGATGTTCTCTCTGGACTGTATAACTAGGATGGTCTCGGAATGGACGGGTGAGCACATGGCTCCATGGGATATTCTCCCTTTCTGTGGATTCTGCCAGGCTCCCAAGAGTTTGGTGTTTTTCTCGGGGAAGGGAAGAGTGCTCTTTTCCATACCAGGGGTCCTGCCAAACAGGGATTCCAGAGACGGGTTGTGGGTCACGTGGCCTGGACAACCCCACCTAGGGTTAGGATTTGGGTCTCCGGGCACAATAGGTTCTCTCTGTGGGATCTTTTTCCAGACCCGACAGACTGTGCTTGAAAGGGGTCTCAGGCTAAGAGTCACAATGCCTGTTTGTGCCCAGTTGCCACTCCTGAGTGGGCATGGTCTCATGGGCCATGCAGGTGGCTCCCACTCTGAAAGTAGTACCACCATATCAACATCCACTTTCCTGCCATGTGGAAAGAGGAGTACTCTGTTGTGCTTCAGGTACACACAAGGGCAGGGTTTTGCACTACCTTCTGGGGTCAGAAACCTGCATACCCAGGTTGGATGGAAATACGTGCTCAGGCCAAGGCAGTTCCCACCAGCAGGATATGGGTCCCGCTACCTGGCTGTCCAACAGGAGATTGGGTCTCGGGCTGTGTTACACAGAGCTTTAGTTCACAGGGCTACCTATGATATCAGGGTGCCCTTGAGGGCCGTGTGGTTGGACGCTCATTTGGGGTATTGGGCAGACCTGTAGGACATTTCTTCTTTCTGTTGGCCAGGTAGAAGGCAGCTTTGTGACTCCAGAATTCCCAAGGTGGAAAGCATACTGGCAACGCTTGTGAAGATCAAAATCTGAAAACACAAGCTATGGTTATGTTCAGTGCCGAGGGCATGATAATTCCAATGTGCAGCAGCTGTTTCAAGATCTCCAGCACCTGTGGATGGGCGTGGGTGAGATGTCTGCTCACTCTGGAATTTGTATCCATGATGGCCATCGAATGCTCGGGTGACCTCAAGAAGCCTTGGAGGCTTATCCAAGCTGGAGCTTGTGAGCTGCTCCAAACCACTAGGTGTCCTTCTGTGGGATAGGGGAATTCAGCTTAGAGTTCTCCCACATGGAAAGATTCGAAAGCAGAGCTCTCCGAAAGGATGCCTGGACACCACACCTCGCGTTCCCCAGCAGCCAAGAAACATGGCAGCTTTGATCCGCTGCCTCTGGTTCGAAGTTCCAAGAGATCTGAGTTGACAGAGGTTCTCAATCTGACGGGTCCCAATGCTGCTTGGTGTCCAGGGAGACCTTAGAATGTGGCTGTGGCTCTGGGGCCATGCAGGAATCTCCTAGGCTGAGGGTTGGTTCCGGTTCTCATCAGCAAGGTTTCCTTCTCGAGACCAGAGGGATTCTATTGTATGCCTATGGGCCACACGTTGGGCCATAAGTTGGTTTTCCAGAACAGGCCTGAGGGACGGAGGCCTGAAAATCTAAGCTAGGTATTGGATGTGGTTCTAGGGGCATGTCAGGTTCAATCTTCAGACTCAGGTCCATTGACGTGCGTTTCTTCCTGCAGGTAGGTGCTGAAGGTGTGTCAGTCAGACTGCGCATTTTTTCCAGAGCAGCCTATGAAATTGGTGTGGATTCAGGTGACTTGAATATTTCTCCCATTCTGGAAGGTTTGGGCAACTGAGATGTGCAGAGTTCCCTCGGGAGAGCAGGCCCAGTGATGCTGTTTGGTTCTGGAGGTCCCATCCTGGAGGGCATGTGGTCACGTCTTTGGGAACCAAGTCTTCAGACACCAACTCGGGTAAGAATTAGGAGCGAAGATATGGCAGGCCCGACCTGCAGACCTTGAAAGCAGCTCCTCAGGATTTGAAATTCGGATGCCT
>NW_019156758.1:0-3087 GCF_002288905.1 Enhydra lutris kenyoni | reverse complement strand
CTGATATCATAGGTCGCCCTGTGAACTAATGCTCTGTGTAACACAGAGCATTAGTTCACAGGGCGACCTATGATATCAGGGTGCCCTTGAGGGCCCTGTGTTTGGACGCTCATTGGGGGTTTTGGGCAGACCTGTTGGACATTTCTTCTTTCTGTTGGCCAGGTAGAAGGCAGCTTTGTGACTCCAGAATTCCCAAGGTGGAGGGCGTGCTGGCAATGCTTGTGAGGATCGAAATCTGAAAACACAAGCTATGGTTATGTTCAGTGCCGAGGGCATGACAGTTCCAATGTGCAGCAGCTGTTTCAAGATCTCCAGCACCTGAGGATGGGCGAGGGAGAGATGACTGCTCACACTGGAATTTGTATCCATGATGGCCAACGAATGCTCGGGTTGCCTCAAGAAGCCTTGGAGGCTTATCCAAGCTGGAGCTTGTGAGCTGCTCCTAACCTCAAGGTGTCCTTTTGCGGGACAGGGGAAGTCAGCTTAGAGGTCTCCCACATGGAAAGATTCGACGCAGAGCTCTCAGAATGGATGCCTGGAAAACCCACCTCGTGTTCCCACAGCAGCCAAGGGAGAGGGCAGCTTTGATCCGCTGCCTCTGGTTCGAAGTCCAAGGGATCTGAGTTGACAGAGGTTCTCAGTCTGTCGGGTCACAATGCTTCTTGGTGTCCAGGGATACCTTAGAATGTGGCGGTAGCTCTGGAGACATGCAGGAACCTCCTAGCCTGTGAGTGGGACCCCGTTCCCAAGAGCAAAGTTTCCTTCTCGGGACTAGAGGGGTTCTACTGTGTGGCTCAGGGACCACATGTTGGTCCATATTTTGGTTTTCCAGAAGAGGCCGGAGGGACAGAGGCCTGAAAAACTAGGCTAGGTTTTGGATGAGGTCCTAGGGTCATGTCAGGTTGAATCTTTGGACTCAGGCCCATTGACGTGCGTGTCTTCCTGGAGGTAGGAGCTGACGGTGTCTCATACAGCGCCTTTTTCCAGAGCGGCCTATGAATTTGGGGTGGGTTCAGGTGCCTTGCAGGTGTCTCCCATTCTGGATGGTTTGGGCAACTGAGACGGGCAGAGTTTCCTCGGAGAGCAGTCCCAGGGATGTGGTGTGGTTCTGGGGGTCCCATCCTGGAGGGCATGTGGTCAAGGCTTTGGGAACGAAGTCTTCAGACAGCAACTCGGGGAAGAATTAGGGGCGATGTTATGGCAGGCCCGATGTGCAGACCCTGAAAGCAGCTCCTCAGGATTTGAAATTCGGGTGCCTGGGAGGCAGTAGCAGAGGCTTTTCTCTCTGGACGGTATACCTAGGATGGTCTCGGAATGGACGGGTGAGCACATGGGTCCATGGGATATTCTCCCTTTCTGGGGATTCTGCCAGGCTCCCAAGAGTTTGGTGTTTTTCTGGGGGAAGTGAAGAGTGCTCTTTTGCATCTCAGGGGTCCTGCCCAAACAGGGATTCCAGAGACGGGTTGTGGGTCACGTGGCCTGGACAACCCAACCAAGGGCTAGGATTTGCGTCTAGGGGCACAATAGGTTCTCTCTGTGGTATCCTGGTCCAGCCCCGACGGGCTGTGCTTGAAAGGGGTCTCAGGCTAAGAGTCACAATGCCTGTTTGTGCCCAGTTGTCCCTCCTGTGTGGCAGTGGACTCATGGGCCATGCAGGTGGCTCCCACTCTGAAAGTAGTACAACCATAGCAACATCCACTTTCCTACCATGAGGAAGGAGGAGTACTCTGTTGTGCTTCAGGTACACACAAGGGCATGGTTTTGCACTACCTTCTGGGGTCAGATACCTGCATACCCAGGTTGGATGGAAATAACGGGCTCGGGCCAAGGCAGCTCCCACCAGGAGGATATGGGTCCCGCTATCTCGTTGGCCGACATGAGATTGGATCTCGGGCCGTGTTACACAGAGCATTAGTTCACAGGGCGACCTATGATATCAGGGTGCCCTTGAGGGCCGTGTGTTTGGACGCTCATTTGGGGTTTTGGGCAGACCTGTAGGACATTTCTTCTTTCTGTTGGCCAGGTAGAAGGCAGCTTTGTGACTCCGGAAATCCCAAGGTGGAGGGCCTGCTGGCAAAGCTTGTGAGGATCGAAATCTGAAAACACAATCTATGGTTGTATTCAGTGCCGAGGGCATGACAGTTCCAATGTGCAGCAGCTGTTTCAAGATCTCAAGCACCTGAGGATGGGCGAGGGAGAGATGTCTGCTCACACTGGAATTTGTATCCATGATGGCCAACAAATGCTCGGGTGGCCTCAAGAAGCCTTGGCGGCTTATGCAAGCTGGAGCTTGTGAGCTGCTCCAAACCACAAGGTGTCCTTCTGCAGGAGAGGGGAAGTCAGCTTAGAGGTCTCCCTCATGGAAAGATTCGACAGCAGATCTCTCCGAATGGATGCCTGGAAACCCCACCTCGCGTTACCACAGCATCCAAGGAACAGGGCAGCTTTGATCCGTTACCTCTGGTTCGAAGTTCCAAGGGATCTGAGTTGACAGAGGTTCTCAGTCTGACGGGTCCCAATGCTGCTTGGTGTCCAGGGAGACCTTAGAATGTGGCTGTGGCTCTGGGGCCATGCGGCAATATCCTAGGCTGAGGGTTGGTCCCCGTTCTCAAGAGCAAGGTTTCCTCTCGAGACCAGAGTGTTTCTAATGTATGGCTAGGGGCCACACGTTTTGCCATAAGTTGGTTTTCTAGAACAGGCCTAAGGGATGGAGGCCTGAAAAACTAAGCTGGGTATTGGATGAGGTCTAGCGGCATGTCAGGTTCAATCTTCAGACTCAGGTCCATTGACATGCGTTTCTTCCTGCAGGTAGGTGCTGAAGGTGTGTCAGACAGACTGCGCATTTTTTCCAGAGCAGCCTATGAAATTGGAGTGGGTTCAGGTGCCTTGAAGGTTTCTCCCATTCTGGAAGGTTTGGGCAACTGAGATGTGCAGAGTTCCCTCGGGAGAGCAGGCCCAGAGATGCTGTTTGGTTCTGGGAACCAAGTCTTCAGACAACAATTCGGGGAAGAATTAGGGGCGAGGTTATGGCAGGACCGATCTGCAGACCCTGAAAGCAGCTCCTCAGGATTTGAAATTCGGATGCCT
>NW_019156757.1:0-3089 GCF_002288905.1 Enhydra lutris kenyoni | reverse complement strand
CAAGAGTCAGACCCTGAACCAGCTAAGCCACCCAGGCACCCTGACAACCTCTGACTTGTGATTAGAGTGTTTAGTTCACTTAGATTTAATGTAATTAGTGATAAATTTCAGTTTTCATCTGCGATTTTAGTATTTGATTTTTATGTCTCATCATTTTATGTCCTTATGATCATTCTTTATCTCCTCTTTCTGTTGCAAACAATTATTTTTATAACACTTTAATTATTCTACTGTTTTTTTACCAATATTATCAAGCTTTTCATAGTGGTTGCTTTAATTATAATATCCACCTTTAATATCACAATCTACCTCTGGTTAATAGTGATTTAATTCTGGTAAAATCAATTAACTTCAAATCATATCAGCTTCATTGATCCAATCTGCTTCATACTATATATTCAGAATGTGTCAACTTTTTGCTATGATTGCAATATACGATTTTCTTTTTACCCTAAGGTTTTGTTTTTTGTTTGTTTGCTTGGTAGTGAATGCTAATAAAACATCTGTTTTTGCTTATCTGACAGTGTATTTTGCCATTTTTGAGGGATTGTTTTGCTGAAATAGAATCTCAATAGACAAATATTTTCTTTTAGCTCTGAACATATCATCCTATTGCCTTCTTGACCTTCCTTGTATCTGAAGGGGAATCGTGATAACGTGCCCATGTATGATGGGTTGTTTTACACTTTTAGCTTAAGTCATATTCCCTTTACCTTTGCCTTAGCACTTTGATTTGATACACAAAAGTTGTGCTCAAACACCTCAAATTTAGAAGGCTTCCAATCCCTTCCAATGGAGCAGTATGTGGGTTGAGAGATGCATTCAAAGTTGTGGTCCTTGAAAAGACTATGCTTTGAAAAGTCCCTTGCCTTTTGCATTTTGCCAGATTTCTAGAGTCTGTTTCTGATGACAAAGGTCAGGAATTTCACTCCTTTTCTGTTGTTTTTTTTTTTTTTTTTTATGTGTAAGTTCTCCCTCATAAACTTTTAGCCTGCTGATTGCCACAAAGAAGAATGCAAACTTGGGTTAACATATTTGCAGATTTTCTCTGTGATTCTAAACCAAGTTTTCCAGTTAAGGTGAGCAAGCTGCAGGTTTTCACTCTCCATCCAGAACTGTGGTTGACTTTCCCAGAAGTGTGTATTCTTTTTGAGGTAAAATTACAGTTCTTCCAGATTGATCTGGCTTTTAATATGTGTGGCAGCCTGAGTTGTGCTTACAAGCCACCTTCCCTCTCTGGGAGCACTGCCTTGTTGGCTCTAAAGGGCGCTGCCTGGCCATCCATGCCTGTTCCTGTGCTGTTCCAGTGCCTTCTTAATTTTACAGCTGAGGAGAGGGTGTGGCATGGTGTAGGGAAATCACTGGAGATTAACCTCCCTGCCAGGCTTAACTCTGCTTAGCAGCTTGTCTACTCCCCACAGTGTACTCAGTGAAAGGACACTAAAGGGCACTGTTTGGAAAAACACTTTTAAACCCAGCCATTTGGACATAGTGAACTTAGGAATCATTTAAAAAAATAATGACAATATTAATGACCAACATATAATCATTGTAAATATAATATATGCCATCATATAATAAACACAAAATAATTATAATATAATATAAAAATACTAAGCCTTACGAATCACAATGAATGTGACTTTTCTAAGTAATCAGTCAACCCAGGTTCTCATTTCTCTGTCTCCTGGCACAGCTAGATCTCTATGCATTGATAGGCACAAAGGAGCAATGCCTGGGAGCATGAACTATGTGCACAGGATGCCAATCCACTTACCTTAGTTGCTGGTATCTGCTGTAGGAGACAGTGCAAGGCTGCAAAGACACATTTACAAAGGTGGCATGCCATCATTCATCCATGCCCTGTCCACCTGTCCTCCCCACACTAGCTGTCTGCTTCCCACCCTACTCTGGAGACCCCACAAACCCCCCTTCCCCTATGAAAGGTCAAGCAATCCTTCTCCCCATGACTGATCCCATGCCCCCACCCAATGGGCAGCTTGCTCCTCCTCAGGCCCACCTCTGCCACTGGTTCTGCTCAAAATATGGACTGGTGAAGTGGGCAGAGCATATGCAGAACCTGTCCAGCACACAGGTGCTGCCATTCCTGCAGCAGCACAGCCATGAGGGCGCCCCTATAGGCAAGAGGGCTGGCTATTAGCATCTGCTGGCCTCCTTGCCCTTTGTATTAGACTATCATCAAAGGACTTTATGAAATTTCCTGGGGAGGCAATAAAATTGAACTCCCTGCCAAGTGTGTTTGCTCAGATAAGCCCTCATTACTTGTTAATTTAAGGATTAAAAACAAATTGCCAGGAGTAAATTCTGGCCCCTGCCAGTAGCATTTTCTCTCTTCCTTCCTTTCATATGTTAAAGTCAGGCTGTGATTTCCCTGGTCAGGGATTAAAAACAGGCCTTCAGGGTGGGGACCAACTATCTGTGGGATGACTACAGAACACCCTCCAGACCACTTGATCCCACCCCGCCCCCAGGGACATGCCCCTGCCTCCTCCAGAGACATGGGGCCTGGAGCCTGAGTGTGAGCAGTAAGCCAAGCAAGGATTTGCTTTTAACTTGGGTTGTAATAGCTGATTTGAATATACGTAAATCACACTCCTCTAGACCTGAGCAAATGAAACATTGTACTAATCAAGGAGTAAAACTTGTTTTCACAGCAAATGAGCACCTCACTAGGATATATTTTTTTCACTTTATAGTATATCATCATGAGAGGATGATAAAATGTGGTTTAAATATGCTGGGATTTCCATTTTATTCTTAATCTATTCCAGGTTGTTCTCAGATCCTAACCTGGGAGGCCAGTGAGGACCGCAAAGTTAATTGGGGGATAACATGACTTATGACTTTGGAAAGCCCTGAAGTAGGGACTTGAATCCTGGAGCTGCCAGCCAGCCATGCTTCCATTCCCCTCACCAAAATTATTCAGGTCTCAGTTCAGTGTCTTTTGCTTCAGCTTCTGGGCTGTGGCATTGCTGATTTCTTTTCTGTTACTATTCTTTTGCAATCATGCACAACATTTTAAAAACATTGAAAATACGGAACATGATTAAGAAATAAATATGCAATCA
>NW_019156756.1:0-3089 GCF_002288905.1 Enhydra lutris kenyoni | reverse complement strand
ACACAAGCTGCCCAGAAAATGCCTCCCCTGTGCTGACGTCAGAACCCTCGTCTCTCCACAGAGCTGAGATAGATCCCGCAGGAAGACACCGCAGCCAAGGGAGAGGCACTTTCAGGACACAGAGAGAGCGCCAGGGAAAAGAATCCACTCTCCCAGGGTTAAAATCCTGACCTTGTTCCAGGATCCTGGAAGCAGCTCACACAATGGCAGTAAAGTTGTGGTGCCTCTCACGTGGAACTTTCTAGAAATGTGCCCCCTGGGAGTTGCTGGAAATATGCCCCCTAGGGGGTCTGGAAGTGGTGTGCACTGAGAGCTACCTGGCCAGAAGGTTGATCTATTATTACTGCCCCAGGGAGGTGTAAGGGCATTTACAGGACTTGGGGTGCTGTTTGCCACACTGCCCTGCAGCAGCCCGACTCCCAAGAAGCTGTGTGAGGTGCGGTTCTCCTTCCTGGAAAAGCCTCATGCGCCCCAGGAGCCTGCTGTGCCTGCTGCCCAGAATAGGGAATCGAGTGGTCTCGGCCACGTCTCAGGCGCCCCCTGGAGGCAGAACTCGGTCACACAGGCCACAGGAAAAAACATTTCCAGGAACCAGAATTTCTTTTATGTACCAGGCGAAAAGTTTCTGTTCAAAGCTGAGATTGAATAAATCAAAAACTGTTCCTTGTTTTAACAGATAAAGAGGAGGAATACTTGATGATCATAAACCTGAAGAAAAATTAAAAACATTTCAAAAAATTTTCCTATACAAATCTGCTTTGCCCATTATTCCTGGGGAGAAATATATGAAGTATTTCTTGCACATAAAATGAAAGAAAGACAAGATGCTCACTGTCGTCCCTTCTATTCAACACTCCCTACAGGTGTCCTGCCTGGCACCTTAAGATAGTGAACAAGGCTGTGCCCACAGAGTAAGCTCTCAAACTGTTCCAAGATGGACGAGCCCAGAAGCAGTCCTTTTCAGGAAGTCACCAGGCACGTCAAATAATGACAATTGTCTGGGAATACAGATTTGTGGGGAGCTCCAATCAGTTTAGTCCCCTCCAGTGGCTGACAGGTCGCTGGTGTTCCGAGCTACTGTGGGCGTGAGGTCATTGGTTTCAAGGCCAGCACAGAGCTGAGGAGGGGGCAGTAGGAACAGTGCTGGCGACAACAGCCCAAAGCTCACTCTCCTTACTGGGATGGAGTCATCTTTCTTGATGGGACACTCTTCCGGTTTTTGCTGGGCTTGGGTTAATTTTCATGGTTCTGAAACCAGTTAATTATACAGGATTTGCTGGTATTCTCATTGCCTGTATGCTGGAGCGGATTTTCACAGGCCCTGCCTCCACCAACACAGACATGCCTCCTCATATAGGTTACATCTTCAATGAGGTTTAACTCCACTTTGTCTGACTGTAAATCATTTATATTGCTTTCCTTTTTGTTCTGGAAGGAAACTAGTATAGGCAGTGCCTGCATATTATGAAAACTACCTGTAAACCAAGCCTCCTGAGTTGCTTTTCTAGACAACTGATTCTGTGAAATGCACATGAGGACAGGGGTGCAGATTCAGAGAGTGTACTGGTTTTTAATTTTGTGTAACNCAGATTCAGAGAGTGTACTGGTTTTTAATTTTGTGTAACAAATTACCCAAATTCAGTGGCTTCAAAAGTTCTCCCAAATATGGTGGGTGAAACCCATTTCTTCCTTCTTCTATCATTATTCTATAGCTCTGAATTCAGGATCATCTTGACTGGGGTCTCTGCTTCAGGGATTAAAAAGTTGACATCATGACTGTGGTCAAGCCAAGTCATACTGTGGAAGGCCTGCAGGGACACTGGCCTCCACACTCAGTCAGGATTGTAGGCACAACCCAGTTTCCTGCCACGTGAGAGTATCATCCTTGTTTTCTAGACGACCATGAGCTGCAGGCCACTCTCACCTCTCAGAGCCTGCCATCAGGTCCCCCTCCTGGGGCATCTTAGAGGTGGCATGGGCACTGGGCACATTGTCCCCATTCAAAACTGTGCTTTCTTGCAAATGTTCAGTTTCATACAGGATACAGGACGGTTGGCAGAAGGTGATCAGGGTAGAAAACAAAGAAAGCAGTTGAGTATTGTGGAATGAAATTGGAGGTTGATGTGTTGTGCACAAAATAATTGATTCTCCTAAAAGATCCCAGGAAATGACTAGAAGTCCAAATGCTTTAGAATATTGCAATTGATTTGAACTCATGGGTCATTATAATGTTGACACTGTATTTCTATTGTATACTGTTGATATAACTGCTAAATTAGCTGACTATAAAAAACACTTCTGGTGGAGAGGCAACATGGGGGGGTTGGGAGGTAGGAAAAGAATAAATGAAACAAGATGGGATCAGGAGGGAGACAAACCATAAGAGACTCTTAATCTCACAAAACAAACTGAGGGTTGCTTAGGGTCGGGGGGTCGGGAGAGGGTGGTGGGGTTATGGACATTGGGGATGTTATGTGCTATGGTGAGTGCTGTGACGTGTGTAAACCTGGTGATTCACAGACCTGTACCCCTGGGGCTAATAATATATTATATGTTTATTAAAAATTTTTAAAATTTAATTAAAAAAACTTCTGTATCATCTTTCTCTTATGAAATTAAAAACAAATGTTTCACACTTCTAGGAAAATATTTTAAATGTGGCATGTTATTGATAATAAAAGAAGCAAAATATGTATGTTCTTGCCTCTTGATTGTACACCAGATTTGACTCATCCCAATCAAAATTTATGATTATTATGTATGATCACACTAAGAATAATGTCACAACAGTAAATAGTTTTGTTGACTTGGTTGAAATGAAGAGGAGCTGATCACAGGGGGGCCTGAGTGGCTCAGTCTTTTGGGCATCTCCCTTCAGCTCGGGTCATGATTCCCAGCTCCTGCGATGGAGCCCCAAAGGCAGATTCCCTGCTCAGAGGGGAGTCTCCTTCTCCCTCTCCCTCTGTTGTTCCCCCTGCTTGTGCACGCTCTCTCTCTCTCTCTCTCTCTCTCTCAAATAAATAAATTCTTTTTTAAAAAAATGCTGACCACAGCCTAGGAGATACAAATTTTCATACACTGTAAGATGA
>NW_019156755.1:0-3090 GCF_002288905.1 Enhydra lutris kenyoni | reverse complement strand
ACTCTGCCACTTAGAGTGGCCTACTCTCTCCACAGGGTGGCCACTGGAGGGAACGTTTGCCTTGGCTCAAATTTACCCTACCCAGAATAAAGTCTTTGATCTCCATCGAGACCAGATACCATACATTGTGGCCTGGCGATACTTGGTGGAAGAGCCGCAGTCATGGCTCAAGTCTCATCTTCCCCTTGCTAACAAAACTATTTCTCTCCCTCTAATGCAGGTCAGTTCACCAAAACCAGAACAGAAAGATGAGAAAGATCCAGGAAAAAGGACCTCTCTGCCCCTGTTGGACACAGAGGACATGGAACTTCCCCCTCCTTATCTGTCCCCCAAACCTGATTCTTGGTCCCAAGACTCCCTCCCAAGCCCATCTCATATGCAGTCTGGGTCCACCTATGGAACTATTAAGAAGAAGGACCACTCTGATCTTTCTCCCGACCCCCCCCTTCCCTTTATCCCCCTCTACCCCCCTCTACCCCTCCAGTCCCAACGGCCCCTATACTACCTCTTCGTGAGGTTCATCCACTGGACGGGAGAGGGCACCCCCACCTAACCTATATCCCTTTCTCTTCTTCTGATATTTATAACTGGAAGGCCCAACATAAGTCCTTTTCTGTCCACCCCCAGGATTTGATTAGTCTCCTAGAAACTGTCTTTCTTACCCATCAGCCTACCTGGGTGGATATTCAGCAACTCCTTATGGCCCTTTTCAATGCAGAGGAGAGGGATCGCATTATGCGAGAAACCCATAAGGTGATAAAAGAGAGGCTCGGCCAGGACCTCGATCCCCAGCGAATGGAGGACTACTGCCCAAAGGAACCCCCCGACTGGGACCCAAACTCTGATGAAGGTAGGGAGAGCCTACATTTCTACCGCCAGACTCTACTGGGAGGCCTCCGTGCAGCTGCAAGGAGGCCCATAAATTTGTCTAAAATTAGTGCGGTGACTCAGGTAAGGACGAGTCCTCAGGGGCCTTCCTAGAAAGGCTTATTGAAGCCTATAAAATGTATAGCCCAATCGACCCTGAGGCGCCCAAGAATCAAAGGGCAATAAATCTTGCTTTTGCCAGTTAGCTAGCCCCGGATGTAAGAAAGGACCTACAGAAAATTGAAGGATTTGAAGGGAAGAATTTGACTGAGTTGGTGGGAATAGCAGAAAAGGTGTTTAACAATAGGGATGCACACAAGGATGGAAACCAGACTAAGAAAATAGTTAAGGTTTTGGCATTACATGAGAAAGGGAAGAGGCCAGTGGGGGATGACCAATGGAGAGAAAGGCCCAAGCAGAGAAAATAGGCGGGAAGTCTTGGATTCAGACCAGTGTGCTTACTGTAGGGAAAAAGGGCACTGGGCCAAGGAGTGCCCCAAAAAGAAGGCAGCGATGCTGGCCACCAGAGACTGAAGGTGCCATGGTTCGGAGCCCCTCCCTGAACCTCGGGTCAAGATTAAAATGGAGGGGAAATCGATTGATTTTCTAGTGGACACGGGAGCCCAATTTTCATCACTACTTAAACCTATGGGAGAATTGTCTGGAGAGGAAGCCTGGGTACAGGGAGCAAATGGCACAGAGAGGCATAAATGGACAATGGAAAGGACTCTAAATTTGGCTTCTGGACTTGTCAAACATTGATTTTTGGTACTCCCTAATGCCCCATATAACTTGATGGGAAGAGACCTCCTCCATAAATTATGCGCTGGCATTCAGTTCTTGGAAGGAGATGTGACTGTAACTTTGGGAGAGCCCACTGTGCAGATGCTTATGGCAGCAGTAGATGAATACCTCCTTTACAAGCCAGCCTCAGAACCAGAGGAAAGAAAAGGGGGGAACCTACTCTAAACCCTGCAGGCTGAGTTTCCTGAAGTCTGGGCGCAAGGGAAGCCCCCTGGCCTAGCCAAAGAATAGCCTTCAGTGGTGGTACAGTTAAAAGCAATGGCTACGGCTGTTCACATCCGGCAGTACCCCCTCCCCTGGGAAGCAAAGAAAGGGATCAGGAAACACATTAACTGTCTTCGAGGAGCCAGGATCCTGGTTGCTTGTAAGTCTCCATGGAACACACCTTTGCTCCCCATCAGAAAGGCTGAAACTGGGGAATACTGACCAGTTCAAGACTTATGGGAAGTTAATAAATGGGTTGAAGATATCCACCCAACGGTACCCAACCCTTACACCCTACTCTCCCTCCTGGGCCCCAAAAGAACTGTATATACCGTCTTAGATCTCAAGGATGAGTTTTTCTGCATACGTTTAGCAAAAGAGTCTCAGCCTCTTTTTGCTTTTGAGTGGTCTGACCCACAGGAAGGATTCCAAGGCCAGCTTACCTGGACGAGACTTCCCCAAGGTTCAAGTATTCACCCACCATTTTCGACGAGGACCTGCACGAGGATCTACATGTGTACAGAACCTCCAATCCAGGAGTCACTCTGTTACAATATGTTGATGACTTGCTAGTAGCCGCTGAGGACTACGAGTCCTGCTTGCGGGGGGACGAGAGCTCTCTTACAGATTCTGCAGGAAAAAGGGTATCAGGTGTCGACTAAGAAAGCACAGCTTTGTCAGAGCCACACCACTTATTTAGGTTTTGAGCTCCACGAAGGAGTGCGTTCGCTGTCTGAAGCCAGGAAACAGGTGATCACCCGATACCCCCACCCCACCAGACCCCAACAAGTGAGAGAGTTTCTCGGGACGGTGGGCTACTGTAGATTATGGATTCCGGGGTTCACAGAAATTGCTCGGCCCCTCTATGAACTTACTAAGGGAGGACTCACTATGATAGAATGGACAGCTGAGGCAGAAGGAGCGTTTCAGAAATTACAAACAGCCTTACTAAGCATTGGCCATCCCAGATGTTACCAAGCCCTTCCACTTATATGTGGACGAAAAGGCAGGAGTGGCCAAAGGGGTCTTGACTCAGACTCTGGGGCCCTGGCAAAGGCCAGTAGCCTACCTTAGCAAGAAATTAGACCCAGTAGTGGCTGGGTCCACCCTTGCCTCCGCATAATTGCTGCTACAGCCCTCCTGGTTAAAGACGCCAGTAAATTAACCTTGGGGGCAAGATCTCATCTTGACCTCTACTCACGCTATTGAGGGCCT
>NW_019156754.1:0-3091 GCF_002288905.1 Enhydra lutris kenyoni | reverse complement strand
TTCCGACAGTCTGATGCTCCCATCCATGGGAGGTACTGGGTGTCAGGCCTCTTGGTCCAGAGCCTGAACACCCAAGCTGGGGTTACGGTGTGGCTCTCGGAGAATGGCAGATCTGATTAGTCAGGGCCGAGTCGGGCTCACCCCAGGGCTCAGTTGACTGCTTAGTTCTGGCAGCCCAACAGGCTCCGGGATTGTGGTGTGGGGCTCCTCGGCAGGTGTGGGTGTATGTACGGGGCTGGCAGGTTTCTCCCGCCATGAGGGTCCTGCCAGGGCCAAATGGCACACTTTCCTCCTGGGTGGCACCCTGAGTCCTTCGTTGTGAAGAGGACCTCAAACGGGAAGGCTTCCGAGCCTGGCCACCGGGGACGGGAATCTGAAGAAGCACCCTAGGGTTAGGGTTAGGCCGGCGGGGCATGGCAGGCCCGAACTGCCCAAGCTGAGGTGGCCTCTCCCCAGGGCTTAGTGGAGGGCTTGTGCCTGCAGAATCGTCAGAGTCCTGCTTCGTGGTCCTGCTTGGCGGCCAACGTGGCTAGGGTCCAAGGAATGCATAAAACTTTCTCCTGCTCTCCGGGTACACCTCCTTTGGAAAGGACAACCTTTCCTATTGGAACCAAGAGCAATTGTGCATTGCACCTCAGGGTTCCCCCTTCGGGAGTGTTTGGGAACCAGGAGAAGCCTGGGCACCCCACCTGGGAGACAGGTGAGGGTTATTCTTTGGGTAGGGTTATATCTTGGGGACCAGGTAGGAGGGATCTGGCAATACAGATATGGGTTCCTCCAAGGTCTGAGGTAGGGCGGGATTCAGGAGGCTCCTGAGGCCCTGAGTTTTTGGCCTGGCCATGCAAAGAGGGCGGGAATGATCTCAGGGGACCATGCCGGTTTCTCTGTCTCAGAAGGTATTCAATAGCCAGAGAGAGGCTGAGTCTTTCCGACAGTCTGATGCTCCCATTCGTGGGATATACTGGGTGTCAGGCCTCTGGGGTCCAGAGTCTGAACACCCAAGCTGGGGTTACAGTGTGGTTCTGGGAGAATGGCAGACCTGATTAGTCAAGGCCGAGTCGGGCTCATCCAAGCGCTCAGTTGACAGCGTAGCTCAGGCAGCCCAAGAGGCTCCGGGATTGTGTGGGGCTCCACGGCAGGTGTGGGTGGCTGTACGGGGCTGGCAGTTTTCTCCCGCCACGAGGGTCCTGCCCAGGGCCAAATGGCACACTTTCCTCCTGGGTGGCACCCTGAGTCCTTCGTTGTGAAGGAGACCCAGAACGGGAGGGCTCCCGGCCTGGCCACTGGGGACCCGAATCTGAAGAAGCACCCTAGGGTTAGGGTTAGGCCTGCGGGGCATGGCAGGCCCGAAATGCCCGCGCTGAGGTGGCCTCTCCCCAGGGCTGAGTGGAGGGCTTGTGCCTGCAGGATCGTCAGGGTCCTGCTTCGTGGTCCTGCTGGGCGCCCAACGTGGCTGGGGCCCAAGGAATGCATACAGCTTTCTCCTGCTCTCCGGGTACACCTCCTTTGGAAAGGACAACCTTTCCTATTGGAACCAAGAGCAATTGTGCATTGCAGCTCAGGGTTCCCCCATCGGGACAGTTTGGGAACCAGGCTTCTGAGGTCGGAAGCCAGGGCACCCGACCTGGGCGATGGGTGAGGGTTATGCTTGGGGTAGGGTTATGTCTAGGGGACCAGGTAGGAGGGATCTGACAATACAGATATGGGTTCCTCCAAGGGCTGAAGGAGGGCGGGATTCAGGAGGCTCCTGAGGACCTGAATTTTTGGCCTGGCCATGCAAAGAGGGCAGGAATGGCCTCAGGGGACCATGCCGATTTCTCTGTCTGAAAGGTATTGAATAGCCACGAAGAGGCAGAGTCTCTCCGACAGTCTGATGCTCCCATCCGTGTGATATCCTGGGTGTCACGCCACTGGGGTCCAGAGCCTGAACTCCCAAGCTGGGGTTACAGTGTGGCTCTGGGAGAATGGTAGACCTGATTAGTCAGGGCCGAGTCGGGCTCACCCCAGGGCTCAGTTGACAGCGTAGCTCCGGCAGCCCAACAGGCTCCGGGATTGTGGTGTGGCACTCCACGGCAGGTGTGGGTGGCTGTACGGGGCTGGCAACTTTCTCTAGCCACGAGGGTCCTGCCCAGGACCAAATGGCACACTTTCCTCATGGGTGGCACCCTGAGTCCTTCGTTGTGTAGGAGACCCCAAACGGGAGGGCTCCCGGGCCTGGCCACCGGGGACGGGAATCTGAAGAAGCACCCTAGGGTTAGGGTTAGGCCGGCGGGGCATGGCAGGCCCGAACTGCCCAAGCTGAGGTGGCCTCTCCCCAGGTCTGAGTGGAGTGTTTGTGACTGCAGGATCGTCAGAATCCTGCTTCGTGGTCCTTCTGGGCGCCCAACGTGGCTGTGGCCCAAGGAATGCCTGCAGCTTTCTCCTGCTCTCCGGGTACACCTCCTTTGGAAAGGACAACCTTTCCTATTGGAACCAAGAGCAATTGTGCATTGCAGCTCAGGGTTCCCCCATGAGGAGAGTGTGGGAACCACGAGAAGACTGGGCACCCGACCTGGGAGACAGGTGAGGGTTATGCTAGGGGTAGGGTTTTGTCTTGGGGACCATGTAGGAGGACGCTGTTAATACAGATATGGGTTCTTCCAAGGGCTGAGGGAGGGCGGTATTCAGGAGGCTCCTGAAGCCCTGAGTTTTTGGCCTGGCCGGGCAAAGAGGGCGGGAATGGCCTCTTGGGACCATGCCGGTTTCTCTGTCTCAGAAGGAATTGAATAGCCAGAGAGAGGCTGAGTCTTTCCGACAGTCTGATGCTCCCCTACATGGGAGGTACTGGATGTCAGGCCTCTTGGTCCAGAGCCTGAACACCCATGCTGGGGTTACGGTGTGGCTCTCGGAGAATGGCAGACCTGATTAGTCAGGGCCGAGTCCCGCTGACCCCAGGGCTCAGTTGACTGCTTAGCTCCGGCAGCCCAACAGGCTCCGGGATTGTGGTGTGGGGCTCCTCGGCAGGTGTGGGTGGCTGTACGGGGCTGGGAGGTTTCTCCCGCATCGAGGGTCCTGCCCAGGGCCAAATGGCACACTTTCCTCCTGGGTGGCA
>NW_019156753.1:0-3092 GCF_002288905.1 Enhydra lutris kenyoni | reverse complement strand
CCTGAGCATTTCTGGAGCAGAAGCTCTTCTCACAGAGGGAGGGACAGAGCGGGCAGCAGGCACCATGGAGCCCCCTTCAGGCCCTCCACGAGGAGGACAGGTCCCCTGGCAGGACCTCCTGCTGGCAGGTGAAAGGGACAGTTCCCTGGGAGGAAGCGGCAGGGTGGGAGAGAAAGGCTGGCTGGGGTCTCCAGGGAGGACAGGGCTCTGAGAGGGGACAAGGGAGCAGGGCAGGACTGGGGGAGCCGCTCAGCGACAGGACTGTCTCAGGATCTGGAAGTGGTGAGCCAAGGGCTGTTTCCCAAGTTACTGATCATTGGGCACTGAATTTGGAAAACTGATGATAACAACAACCAGGGACCCTAATTGCTGTCCCTTCCCACCAACCTGAGATCTTGACAAGAGCCAGACTCGGAGGGCCCTGGGGACACATTCATTCAGTCCCGGTATTTGCCGCCTGCCCCACCACTGGGGTACAGCACAGATCAGACGAGTCTGTGCCCTCCCCGTGCTCACTTCTGTGGGGACGAAGACAGACACCCAGAGACGTCTAGAATGTGAGGTCAGGTAATGACAACATCATGAAGGGAACAGAACAGGGAAGGTCAGGATGTGGAGACAGAGGGTCTTCAGAGGAGGTGGTCAGGGCAGGCCTCTCCCGAGGACCCCCTGAGTGTGAGCAGGTATCTGAGGGCAGTGAGGGAGTGAGTGACAGACATGGGAGGAAGTTGTTCCAAACAGAGGGAGTAAGTTTGGAGGTGAAGCAGTGCGGTCATGCAGCTGACCTTGACCAGCAGAGACACACACAGACACACAGATACCGGTGCACACTCACACACACACACCCCGAGGCTAGGGGATGCGGACCTGCTCCGTCTGCAGGGCCCCAGCTTTCCCTCCGACACCTAGGTCCAGACCCTGATCCGTCTGCTCCCTTCCCTCCTAGTCTTGCTCTTAACCCTCTGGAACCCGCCCACCACTGCCCAAGTCACTGTGGAGTCTGTGCCGCCCAGTGCTGCCGAAGGGAAGGACGTCTGTCTGCGAGTCCACAATCTGCCTGCGGATCTTGTAGGTCTTAGTTGGTTTAGAGGGGAAAGCATAGCGCCCAACCGTCAAATTGTAGCATATGTAGTAGACATACAAGTAATTATCCCAGGACCTGCACACAGCGGCAGAGAGACAGTGTACCCCAATGGATCCCTACTGTTCCAGAACGTTACCCTGAATGACACAGGATACTACACCCTACAAATTGTGAATAGAAACGTTCAAGTTGAACAAGTAACTGGACAGCTCCGCATATTCCGTGAGTGATTCCTTCTTATCTCTGGTGCTGGATGGGGTGAATTCCTGCTTCACACACAGGATGAACAGGCTGGGACTGGGCCTCCTTCCCCCTCTGCATTATGTCCGGTGTGAGGGGAGGGCTCCAGCATTTAGTGCAGGACACACAGTGGAGACTAACTTCCTAAGATNGGAATTCCTTTCCTGGAATCCAGACTCTGGGATCATCTGAGAAAGACCCTGCAGGGTCCATCAGGGCCAACCTGAGGAGTTGGCTGGGATCCTCACCAGAGCTCAGCCCAGACCACTGTCTCAGGGCTCCTGACTCTAGCAACCCTGGGGCATCTGTGCCAGGATGGGGTTGGGGCCCCTGGGCAGAGCTGACTGGGAACAACCATTTCTGGCTGCCTGAGCTGGTCACCAGCCAGGGTTCAGTCTCAAGAGCCACATCTGGGGAGGGGCCAGCCTGGTCCTTCACCTGAGGGTCAGCTTGGACAGCACAGACCTAAAAAGCCCCCAGTCCATTAGCCAACTGCTCTGGAGGACTTGGGGGACACCAGAGGAAGGGCAGCACTGCCAGGGAGGAACAGAGCAGAGAGAGGCTCCAGGCCACCCCTCCTCCACCAAGAATCAAGCCCAGGGAACCTTCTCTAGTGGAGCAAAGTAGTAACAGCTGCCGTTTGATTGGCCAGACGCTATAGCCCAAATTTGGCTCAGGTATTTGGGGTTGTTTAAAGGATAATTCACAGGCCTAGCAAGTAGAGGTCATTTATCATTATTCCTGGTACTTTAAGGGGAAACCAAGGCACAGGGAGACACAGTCACTGAATCAGGGTCACACAGACTGAGGAGTGGCAGATGGGAGTGACCCCGGTTCTGTGTGCAGACACAGCCCTGTCCTCTCCTCCATCAGAGGGAGGGATGCTGGTGTGGGTGGTGAGAGCAAACAGAGGCTCGCTCTGTGTTTGTGTTTGGTCTGGAACCCAACACCCTTTGTCAGCAATCAGAGGCAGAACAAGCTGTCCGCCCCTTAGATGCCTGAGCCTCACCTCCCTGTGCTGGACTTGAGATCTGATTGTTTCCTGGTGTGCTCCTGTCCCTCCCACTGGGGTGTCCAGGGAAAGGACTGGCCTTCTGCTCCCCACTCTGCCCCTGAAACCAGCCGAGGATCCATATGTAGGAAACTCAGTTACTTTTGTTTGGGAAGGAAGGAGGGAAGGGCGTGGGAGTTTCTCCCAACGAGGGCAGGGAGCCTGGTGGTCAGACCTCCTAGGATCCTGCACCCAGGGCACTTCTCTGAAGAGATGATGGGTCATTCATTCCCTCAGCACCCCTGCCTCCTGCTCACTCTCTGCTGGTCATTGGACTTGGCTCTGCCATGGGAGGTGTCACTGCCTCATGAGGGTCACTGCCTCACTCATTATCAAGCAACTGGGCAAAGCTGCCCCCCCTCCAGGTCTTTGGGACCTGAGTCCTGGACTGACCTCCCAGCTTGTTCCTGGTATCTCCAAGTATCATTTCTGCTCAGAGCCCATCCCCATGCTGGGTTGTCAGGTCAGTGAGGAGCCAGGAGGGGTCCACGGCGGTCTCTGACTCTGTCCTGTGTCTTCCACAACCAAAGGCTGCTCTGTAATTGACACTGGAGACGGCCTGTGCTCTCAGACACACAGACCATGGGGTTTACTTTCTCTGAGGCTCAGATCCTCGTGTATTTGTCTTGAGATACACAGATCTGCCTTATTCTTTGAAGGACTCTGGTTGGGTGAGAGATGCCAACTCTGATTCAAGATGCCTGTGGAGGAATCACA
>NW_019156752.1:938-3093 GCF_002288905.1 Enhydra lutris kenyoni | reverse complement strand
ATCTGTATCCCAATGTTTATAGCAGCAATGGCCATGGTCGCCAAACTGTGGAAAGAACCAAGATGCCCTTCAATGGACGAATGGATAAGGAAGATGTGGTCCATACACACTATGGAGTATTGTGCCTCCATCAGAAAGGATGAATCCCCAACTTTTGTAGCAACATGGAAGGGACTGGAAGAGATTTTGCTGAGTGAAATAAGTCAAGCAGAGAGAGTCAATTATCATATGGTTTCACTTATTTGTAGAGTATAACAAGTAGCATGGAGGACAAGGGGAGATGGAGAGCAGAAGGGAGTTGAGGGAAACCGGAAGGGGAGGTGAACCATGAGACACTATGGACTCTGAAAATCAATCTGAGGGGTTTGAAGAGGCGGGGGGTCGGAGGTTGGGGCAACCAGGTGGTGGGTATTAGAGAGTGCACCTATTGCATGGAGCACTGGGTGTGGTGCATAAACAATGAATACTGTTTTGATGAAAAGAAATAAAAAATTTAAAAAAAAGCAAAAAACTAATGATCTAGTATATGTTGTCTGTTTGGACATTAAAAAAGAATATAGACTTTTTTTCACTTTTTTAAAAAATTTCTTTTCAGTGTTCCAGAATTCACTGTTCATTCTCCAAGGAAATAAGGGTTTTGAATGACACACTGCACCAGATAGACTTCTTTGTTATTTATTTGGGCCTTTTCTCTTTTATTTTGGTAAATTTAAGTAGGAATTCTCAGGTGTATTGTGTGTGTTTTCCCTCAAAGTATCACATGACATGATGATCACAGGGTTTTATACTGAACAGATGGAACATTGAATATTATATCAAAAGTCAACATTATATTATACTTTGGCTAATTGAGTTAGAAAAAAAAATACTCAGACCCTGGTTTCTTTGATCTGTTCTGTGTTTCTTTGTTTCTATATAATCTCTCTCTGCTCTAATCTTGCTATTTCCTTCCTTCTGCTATATTTAGGATTCAGTTTCTCTTTCTCTTGCACCTTTAGGTGTAATGTTAGGTTGTTTATTTGAGATTCTTTTTCTTCTTGAGGTGCTTCTGTATGCTGTGTATTTCTGTCTTAGGACTGACCACCTTTGCTGCAGAGAAATTACAGGATGGTGATAATGGTTTTCTACTCTTTTCTTAAATTTATTTATTTTTTAATATAAAAATTCATATCTTTTATTTATTTATTTTTTATTTTTTATTTTTTCAGCTTAACAGTATTCATTATTTTTGCACCACACCCAGTGCTCCATGCAATCCGTGCCCTCTACAATACCCACCAACTGGATCCCCCAACCTCCCACCCCCCGCCCCTTCAAAACCCTCAGATTTTTTTTCAGAGTCCATATTCTCTCATTGTTCACCTCCCCTTCCAATTTCCCTCAACTCCCTTCTCCTCTCCATCTCCCCTAGTCCTCCATGCAATTTGTTATGTTCCACAAATAAGTGAAACCATATGATAATTGACTCTCTTTGCTTGACTTATTTCACTCAGCATAATCTCTTCCAGTCCCGTCCACGTTGCTACAAAAATTGGGTATTCATACTTTCTGATGGAGGCATAATACTCCATAGTGTGTATGGACCACATCTTCCTTATCCATTCCTCCATTGAAGGGCATCGTGCTCCTTTCCACAGTTTGGCAATGTGGCCATTGCTGCTATAAACATTCGGGTACAGATGGCCCTTGTTGTTAATTTTTTTTTTTGAGATGAAGATACCTTTTATTTTTTTTTAATCATTTTTTAAAATTTATTTTCAGCATAACGGTATTCATTGTTTTTGTACCACACCCAGTGATCCATACAATCATTGCCCTCTCTAATACCCACCACCTGGTTCCCCCAACCTCCCACCCCCCAACCGCTTCAAACCCTTCAGATTGTTTTTCAGAGTCCATAGTCTCTCATTGTTCACCTCCCCTTCCAATTTCCCCCAAATGCCTTCTCCTAACTGCCCATGTCCTCCATACTATTTGTTATGCTCCTTAAATAAGTGAAACCATATGATAATTGACTCTCTCTGCTTGACTTATTTCATTCAGCATAATCTCTTCTAGTCCCGTCCATGTTGCTACAAAAGTTGAGTATTCAACCTTTCTGATGGAGGCATAATACTCCATAGTGTATATGGACCACATCTTCCTTATCCATTCT
>NW_019156752.1:0-838 GCF_002288905.1 Enhydra lutris kenyoni | reverse complement strand
AGTCTCTCATTGTTCACCTCCCCTTCCAATTTCCCCCAAATGCCTTCTCCTAACTGCCCATGTCCTCCATACTATTTGTTATGCTCCTTAAATAAGTGAAACCATATGATAATTGACTCTCTCTGCTTGACTTATTTCATTCAGCATAATCTCTTCTAGTCCCGTCCATGTTGCTACAAAAGTTGAGTATTCAACCTTTCTGATGGAGGCATAATACTCCATAGTGTATATGGACCACATCTTCCTTATCCATTCGTCCATTGAAGGGCATCTTGGTTCTTTCCACAGATTGGCAACCGTGGCCATTGCTGCTATGAATATTGGGGTACAGATGGCCCTTCTTTTCACTCCATCTGTATCTTTGGGGTAAATACCCCGTAGTGCAATTGCAGGGTCCTAGGGAAGCTCTATTTTTAATTTCTTGAGGAATCTCCACACTGTTCTCCAAAGAGGCTGCACCAACTTGCATCCCCACCAACAGTGTAAGAGCGTTCCCCTTTCTCCACATCCCCTCCAACACATGTTGTTTCCTGTCTTGCTAATTTTGGCCATTCTAACTGGTGTAAGGTGGTATCTCAATGTGGTTTTAATTTGAATCTCCCTGATGGTTTGTGATGATGAACATTTTTTCATGTGTCTGATAGCCATTTGTATGTCTTCATTGGAGAAGGGCCTGTTCATATCCTCTGCCCATTTTTTGATATGATTATCTGTTTTGTGTGTGTTGAGTTTGAGGAGTTCTTTATAGATCCTGGATATCGATCTTTTATCTGTACTGTCATTTGCAAATATCTTCTCCCATTCCGTGGGTTGCCTCTTTGTTTTGTTGACTGTTTCC
>NW_019156751.1:0-3093 GCF_002288905.1 Enhydra lutris kenyoni | reverse complement strand
AAGTGACTCTTAATCTCACAAAACAAACTGAGGGTTAATGGGGGGAGGGGGTTGGGGGGGTGGGATTATGGACATTGGGGAGGGTATGTGCTATGGTGAGTGCTGTGAAGTGTGTAAACCTGGCGATTCACAGACCTGTACCCCTGGGGATAAAAAGATATTATATGTTTAAAAAAAAAATAAAACTTAAATTAAAAAAAAAAAATAAAAATAACATGTATTTAAAATAAAACAGTATTATACCTACTTGGCTCATTCAGAGTTTTTTTAGCCTTCTTGAAGTACCATATTTTGGATTGTTTATTAATGCTCCTGTACAATAGATTATTTCCTGTGTGGTTTATTATGACATACAAAGTTATGTTATGGAAATAAATAACTTCCAAATTTAAATATTTTAAAAGCTCATATCGACTGAGCTGCTGGTTCAAATTACTCTCCAAGGCAGTGTCCTCCTTATGACACTCAGGGCTATAAGGCTCAGAATTACATGTTCATTATCGTGATATGCTTCCACAATTAATCACCATGGCAGAACAAGAAAATTATAAAGAATAGTACTCAAACTCTTAAGTGCTTCCAGCAAGAAATGACCATGTAATTTCCAGTCACATTCCATTGGCCAAAGCAAGTAATATGACATTCGAAGGGAAGGAGAAATGCATTAATACTGAGTTACCTAAATGCGAAAAACCCAGAAATGTTGGTGAATGGCCTTAAGAACTACAATCCATGACATCTAATTTCTTACTGTGAGCTCAGTTTGTTTGCAAACTGTTCCTTCTGTGGGTACTCTGTGCCTTATATATATGTATTTTTTTCTGTGCCTTATATATTAAGGTGTCCTTACAGAGATTTGTATTAATTTCTGCCTAATGTTCCAACAATTTTATATATATAATCAGTTTTCTGTGAATTTTACAGCTTTGGTTTTCTCTACTTGCAAATTATTGGCTCCACGCTCATTGGTTGCTCAGATTTAGAGTTTCAATATTTCACTGGTTGGTTTGCCTAGAAATTTTGGACCCATTACATGAAAGACATAGCAATCAAGGCTCCCATTTTCTACCTTCTCTATTCCTGTTCATATCCAAACCCCAGCTTCTAGCATTTAAAACTTACATCCTCTGTGATGTCTTCATAAACAATGTACCATCAATTTTTATACTTCACATGCTTTAAATGAATGTCCTCTTTTTATGTCACTTGATATTTCCTGGTAGTGCATTCAAAAACTTATTAAAATTTATTCTGCATTTATATTTTGTCTATATTATTCAATCTGCCAAGTTGCCAAAATACAACTGCTGTGCTGCATATTTGTTTGTCAATCTCCTCCACCATACTGTAAAATTATCTCAAATATAGGATTCATGTCAATTTATGGGCTCTATCTCCCTCTTGTTTCCCAGGACTCAATAAATGTTTGACAGCTGAGAAATAAATAGCTATTACCACTTTAAGGTAATAGATAGTGTTAATGAAAGCAGTTATCCATTCTTTCTGTTCCTGTACATGTATGCCCTTTAGCCTATCAACAGATGGAAACTATTTTCCTTCCCATGAATCTGGTCTGGTCCTGTGACTTGCCTTGTCCAGTGGAAATCAGTGGAAATGATGTTCTAGGACTTCAATTCTAAGCCTTAAAAGGGTCACAACTTCTCTCCTATCTTGGAGATCAGCCACCTGGAGGCTGGGAAGTCCAGACTAAAGTACTAAAGGAGATCACATGATGAAAAGCCCTGTAGAATGAGCTGTCACCTCATATATTCCAGCCTCCACCATGCTTTCAGCTGGAGGAATATGCCAAAAGACCTTAAACAAGATTATATTTGCACAACTAAGCCTTGGTCAAACCATGAAACTGACAAATAATAAATTGTTGCTGTTTAGGCCACCAAATCTGGGGATGGTTTATTACATAACAATAAATAATTGAGATAGTTAGCTAATAACCAATTAACTAAATATGCTACTGTTGGACATTTACTTATTTATTTATTTTTAAAGATTTTGTTTATTTATTTGACAGACAGAGATCACAAGTAGGCAGAGAGGCAGGCAGAGAGGCGGGGGTGGGGGGGAAGCAGGCTCCCCACGGAGCAGAGCCCAATGTGGGGCTCGATCCCAGAGCCCCAGGATCATGACCTGAGCCAAGGGCAGAGGCCCCAACCCACTGAGCCACCCAGGTGCCCAGACATTTATTTTAAAATTAGTTTTAAAGGGAAAGATGCTAGAAAGTAAATTATTGGCTTTAAAGTGACATGACTAAAGGAAAATAATCTTAATTTAATCAAGCAATTTTGAAAATTTTTAAAACTGTTTCTAAAACTCAGATACATAGATCTCTGGAGACAGGTCTCTTCTTGGGCTAAAAGGTGAGCAGTTAATTATTTTGACTTTGCAAACTGGTCTCTGAAAAGATTTGCTGAATTTGAGGTTAGTTTTAATGTTTGTATACCTCTTAGCTTTAGACAGTGGAATTTTTTAAGAAATAGAGAAATATAACCCATAGATTTCTGGCTCAGAAATCTCACCAAAGATTTTCTCGCGTTCAAATGATTTCAGTTCTTTAGTGAAATCTAGCATTTAAAAATAAAACAAATGATGACACCACAGGGCTGATGCCAAACAAAGGCTTCAGCCATAATCACTATGAAGATTGTAACTTTTCATGCTTTTGACATTTCATAAGTTCTGACTGTACGTTTTAGGGAAATGAAACAAATTCTAAATTGTTAACCTCTTTTATTACAAATGTGAAATAACGCATTTCACATTATAGCATAGTAATTTTTATATTATGAATGTTCAGCCCAGAGCAATAAAGCCATTCCCCTGCATTTCAGCAGAACTGTCCAAAAGATGTCAGGTTTTTGGATGAGAACAACTTGGCAGGGACTCGTGCAGAATATAAAGTGTGTTTCAGCTTTATTCTTGGTGACTGATGTATTTTGTCAAAGTTTCTTGAAAGAAGGAAGGAAGACAGAGAGACAGAAAGGCAGAAAGAAAGAAAGAAAGAAAGAGAAAGAGAGAAAGAAAAAGAAGAAAGAAAGAAAGAAAGAAAGAAAGAAAGAAAGAAAGAAAGAAAGA
>NW_019156750.1:0-3094 GCF_002288905.1 Enhydra lutris kenyoni | reverse complement strand
GATAGGATATTTTATATTTACATATGATACTATCTGGCAATGAAAAAAGAATGAAAAGGAGTAAACTAACTTTATATATATGAAGACACGGAGTGAGAATTTTCAGTGAAAAATAAATGGGAAGAACAGTTTGTCCAACCTATTACCAGCGAAACAAATTTGAAAACATACTAGCCATTCACTGCTCATGAATATCTGAATGTAAAAACATAAAAACATTGATTAGAGGAATACACGCTAAAGTCATGAGAGAAGTCAGGTTGGAGAGAGGTTTACAAAATGAAACTCAGGGTGAATACAGAAAAAACATCCGCTTCATCTGTATTATGTTAGCTCTTACATTTAAAATCTCTTTTAAGGATAGGAAATTGGTTCTGCAGATTTTGGGTTTGTGAGTCTCCATAACCATGCGAGCTAATTCGCTATAATAAATATTACATTTGGGGCGCCTGGGTGGCTCAGTGGGTTAAAGCCTCTGCCTTCTGCTCAGGTCATGATCCCAGGGTCCTAGGATTGAGCCCCACATTGGGCTCTTTGCTCAGCGGGGAGCCTGCATCCCCCTGTCTCTCTGCCTGCCTCTCTGCCTACTGGTGATCTCTGTCAGATAGATAAATAAAATCTTTAATAAATACGTAAATAAATAAATAAATATTACATTTAACACAATTATTAAATAGTAATATATAGTATAATATGTATTTTAAAAATAAAATACTCACTCCTAAGGAAATATGAGAAAGTAGTATTAATTATCAATTCTGGGTGATAGGTACTCAGGTCTTAAAAAAAAAAATGGTATCTAGTTATTTACCTGTATTTTTATTACTCAAATTTTAAAAACTAGATGTAAAAATGTTTTATTGGGAAATTACAAAAATTGACTCAAAAAGAGTGCAAGTGCCTGAACAATCTAACAATTTTAGAAGATGCCCACCAAACAGCAGAGAACCATCCACTAAAAAAAAAGAAGCACTAAATCCATCCAATTTTATGGGTGAGTTCTACCAAATGTTCCAGAAACAATGTCCTAACTCATCCTGTGAGGACAGCATAATCGAAACAGAGCTAGATTATTAGCACTCCAAATTCAGCAGGATGTTAAAAGAAAAACCATCTTGCTTGAGTGAGACTTATAAAAAGTGCCTTCATGATTCAACATTAGGAAGGTAATTTTTATAATATACTACAGTAAAAAATTAAGTAAGAAAAAATTTTAATCTTAAAGCTCAAAACGTAAAGTTCAATTGATATTAAAAAAGTAAAATTTAGTAACCATATGTATTTTTTAAACTTTTGAATATAAAGGAAAAAACACTCCCCTTAGTCAAAAACAATCGAGGATGCCCTGCATCAAGGGCTAACCTATAAAATAAAATAAATTTAAACATTCTAAATAAGAAAGCAAAGGTCAGCAGTTCCAGACTACATAACCCTTCACTTAGAATTTCCAAGAACACTTACCGACAAACTGCTAGAAATAACAAGCCAGAATTCCTCTCTCCGCCTCTGGCGCCCCGCCCCCACTGCTCCGCCCCCATTGCCCCGCCCCCACTGCTCCGCCCCCATTGCCCCGCCCTCCACTGCCGGGCGTGCGGCGCGGAATTTGGGCGCCTGCGCGTGGGACGGAGGGAGGAAAGGTGGCAGCTCCGAGCCTCCCCACGCCGCTGTGCGGGCACGTGGGCCGCGGCGCCTTCACCGATGTGTACGAGTCCGCGGAGGATACGTTCCTGCTGTTGGAGTGGCCGAACTGACAGGGTGCGAGGAGGACGAGGGTCCGCGCGGGAGAGGGCTCGGGCGTCCTGGCGGGGCGGCGGCGAAGGAGAGCCCGGGAAAGCAGGGGTGCAGTCCGCCCCGCGAGGAGGCGGTGCCGCAGACCGGGCGAACACGGATGCCAGAACGCCCTTACGGACGATCTTCCTTTAGAGACCTGTCGTGAGCGGGCCGGGTCTCTCCTTTCGCCAAGGTGTTGCTTTGGCCCCGGGAGCTCCACAGCTCCTTACGCCGGCGTGTATCTTTTCCACAGTCCCGAGAGCAGTGATGTGACAACACGTTCAAAAACCAAATATTATGAAAACGTGGCTTATTAATGTAAGTTTTTTTCGTAAATGTTAGAAGTTGCGTGGCATTTAATTTACTCAGTATATAAAAGCACCCTATGGTAAGGGAAGGGCACGAAAACGAAGTGAGCTTGTGAGATCGTGGCGTGGATAAGTATTTTGAAACCCACTGAACAGCATATCCTGCCCTGCACAACTAGCCGGTTAGCCACGTGTGGCTGCAGAACCCTTGAAACGTGGCTACTGCGACTGCAGAGCGTAATTTTTCATTAACTTAAAATTTTAATAGCTACAGAGCTAGCAGCCTATGGAATTTTCCCTAGCACTTCGTAAAGAATAAAATTTGACTTGTTGAAGTGCCCCCCATAAATTTTAAATGACATTAAAAGAATGAATACCTGCATTTTTTTTATGAAAGGAATTTGAGTAATTAGATTTATTTAAAAGATCAAGACTTGAAATTGGTTATCTCAAGATGAAACAGCAGTCAGGCTTCATAGATCTGTATTTCTGTATTGTGTTTCTCTCCCTTAAATCTGGTGAGGTTTTTCCATATGTAAAATGCCCCAATGCTTATTAAATCAGCTTTTCATTGTAAACGATGGAACTTTGGGATTTACTGGAATGTAGACGGTATATTTCTTTTTGTGATTTGTCTTTTAGTTTCAAGATACCCCAGAAAGATGTACAATCACAAATTGCATTGCAAAGGATGCTGTGAAAGGAGCTGATTTTGTTATAAAGTCAGATTATTTCTGTTCTTGGGATTCTGTTGATGAAAGCATGATAGTTATTTTCAAATAAAAGCCTCCTGGTAAGGTTCAACAGACCTTCCCACAGAGTAGTAAAGTTTTGTCAGATAATGTGGATTGATTCCAAAAGTTAGAAGCTGCTAGAGTTTATTTTTCGATAGTTGTTTGAGGCGTTAGTAGCCAGCAAGACCGAAATCCCATTAAACCCATTTCTGTGATGGAGAAAACTAGTGCTTTCGATGCATATGTAGATTATAGGCAGGGAAGTAAATTTAATTGAAGGAT
>NW_019156749.1:0-3095 GCF_002288905.1 Enhydra lutris kenyoni | reverse complement strand
AGGAGGGAGAAAGGGTGGGAAGGAGTATATTTGCTCCTTCCACCCCTCTGCAGGTTACCATCTTCCAAAGAGATCCATCGAGGACATGGAACACAGAGGCTGTGTGGCCTGGTGCACACCAGGAGAGGGTGTGCTGTGCAACCGGGGGAGAAAGGGCTAGACCTGCCTGACCATGGTGGATGCAAAGTGGGCACTGAACAGTTTCGTGGGCCTCGGGCAAGGAGGTGGGCTGCAGGGTTTCACCATCATCCAGGAAGCCTCCATGAACACTGTTGCAAATCCTTTACAACCCCTCTGGTTTTCTCCTTGGGACAAAATTTAAAAAGCAGAACCCTTAGCTCAGAAGACATGAGTGTTTTTGGCTTGGAGATACGGAGACTCATGGACACACCATGCCCTAGGGACCGATATGCAGATCTTGTGGCCTCTCTGCTTCCATGCTGATGTCTTGCCTTCAATATTTGGTGAAAATATATCTCATTAAGCGTGTGTCCACAGGCCTTTCATCCCTACTCTTCCACTAAATGCCTGTCACTTTACACGGTGATGTGTCTCATGGGGTCTTAGTGTCCGATCGTGAAAACCCTCAAACTCAACTGGGTAAAGATTTGCAGAACTCATGGAAAAGCTGCATTCAAGCCAAATAAGAATTAACAAGGGGGGACTGAGTGAGTTGAGAAAGATGAGTCTCCCTTTTTGACTCTTGTTTGAAAGATTTCTGGTTCTTTAATGTTTCTTCTTCCAGATTGAGGGAAACTATCTGAAAGTATCCATGATCTACAGAAATGTGATGATAAATTTCTGTGTGAGCAAATGGAAGCATTTAACTTCTCTTCCTCCCTGAACTCTCCATTATTCAGAAACTCTCAGGGAGAATTCTTTCTTCCAAGGTACTTAGGATTATTGGCATAAGTTCAGCAAAAGTGCCTTTTCCTTGTAACAGGACACCACTGGAAACATTGGTTATTTTACCAAGGGATTGAGTGAAATGTCCAATTTGAGAGTAACATGTATAGACTCAGATAATGACCAGATAATTTTCAGGAATTAAGGTTGGCTTTGTGGAGCCCCTTGGCAACAGCGGCTTCACACCTTGATGACACAGTGCCCAGGAGCCTTGCCAGATGAGTAGGGAAAGTTACTTGTTGGCAGGAATAGGAACCTCAGGAAATTTGGGGGACTTCGAGAAGAGTAATCAACCCAAATCGACAAGTATTGCAGTCAAGTCTGATGGGAGTATCATGCTTGGGTTTGGCTTGGACACACTACTGAAAATTCACTCTAGAGATTCCTCATGAAAAGTTCCAGCACAGCAGGGTTTCAAAATCTGTATGGAATGGTCTGTCACTATGCCTGCCAGGATTAGTTAGAATTGATGCTAAGAAACCAAGTGTGCTTCTGGCCGCCTTCTTGCATCTAAGAAACCATCCCAAATCCGTTGAACTGAAATCCATCAGCCATGTGGACTGGCACCTGCTGCCACCACCGCCAGGCATTTCTGTGCCTCACAATGGGTTCCGTGAAGCTCTGAATCTATTTAGTTTGCAACCAGGTTTGGAGGCTGGCAGTATTTTCTTATTGGGAAAATCCTATCAGAACTATACCCCAAATTGTCCCAGAACCCTCTAGAAGCTGGTTGTTGGAGGGCTTGCCCTTTGGGTCAGTAGCATAGTTGCTGGTTAGGAGTGAAACAATCTTCAATCTCCGAGGTATAAGTTACATTCATTTTGGGTGGTGATTAGTTGTTGGTTTTTTTATTTCTTTTTTTGAGTTCCAGGGTCCATGAGAGGCATGTCTTAGAAAGGAAAGACCAGAGGCTCATTTCAGCCAAATAGAGTTGTGAAAAAAGAAAGAAAGAAAGACTAACAGAGTCACTCACATAGAGTAGAAAAGACATTGAGCAGGTAGAGTATATGCACATCTCCTATGGGAGTTCTGTGTCATTGAAGTTACAGGGTAGATTAATGAGAATGCTTGTCAAAGGTGAAAGAAGATTCAAGGAGAAGTAAGCAACCCTAGGACAGTCATGCAAAATGCAGTTGAAATAGGTTTTCTGCAGATCTTCTTTTTGGGTTCTGGAGCAGCAGGAACTTTACTTAGACTCTCGTCACTAGTTGCAAATGGTGATTGACCTCTGGGCCATCTCCTGGCCCACATCCTCCTGCTTGGGACTGGCATAGATATCCTGGAACTCCCGGTAGCCAATTTACCACGCATGTATTATTTGAAGGTCTACCAGCAACAATGCTAAGTCTTTCACAAATTTTGGGTTCCTGTGGTTTTGGCCTCTTTGAGCTTGTGCTCTCTGCTGGAAGGGAGGAGCATGCTTTCAGTTTTGTATGGCATTGTGTCTTCTGGAGTATGGGTCCTGAGACCTCAACTAAATGCTCTCCCTGTTTTTACAGGTGGTGCTTCAAGGCTCAGGTGACTTAGCCTCGTTGGCAGCATCCAATGCATCTGGCCTCTGTCTCGTCAATGCAGATTCAAGTGCAACACGTAGAGGAGTGTGACCCCTGTCATCTCTCTGGTGCATGTGCATCACAGCAGTAAGTTGTCCTGCTTCTGAAACTTCCCCCTGGGTTGAGGTTCAGGGATTGATTTGGGTGCCTCTTTTGCTGGCTTCTGTCTTCCGGAGGGAAAGATACCCTCTTCTTTTCGATTAACTTAACCAGAATATCTAAAGTTTGTTGCTTGGGGAAAATTACTTAGTGCAATATATGGAGAAGGTTCTGCAAGTCCCTGCCCCAAACAAAACATCTGAACGACAGGTTGCTTCTGTTAGCAGAATCCTGAGTTATTGTAGGGTTATCTTATAAATAGACATTCTCTCCAAAATAGTGTTTTCTGTCAACACATTCTTTTCAGGGCCAGTAAACTAGAGTAAAGAATATCGGGCATCTTTACAAATGGATCTCTGAGTGGACGTGCTTTTTTTTTTTTTTTTTTTTTTAGAGGGGGAAGTGTGAGAGAGAGAGAGGGAGACACTGGGCAGGCACCACACGCTTTGCAGAGAATGACACAGGGCTCAATCTCACAACGCTGGGATCATCATCTCAGCCAAAATCAAGAGGGTCAGTAAGAAGGTCACATAGAGT
>NW_019156748.1:0-3095 GCF_002288905.1 Enhydra lutris kenyoni | reverse complement strand
CACTACATCAAAAACTAATGATGTATTATATGTTGGCTAATTGAACAAGATAAAAATAAACAAACAAATAAATAAGATGAATGAACTAGGTCAAAATGGTTCACCATGGAGAAATCTCAAAAATATTGAGGGGAAAATCCATGCTGTAATATACGGTATGATCATAAGCACACTCAGGCAAAAATCAACTTCTTTAAAATAGAGTATCTACAAATAACAACAACAAGAAGGGTCTTAAAAATTCAGAACTTTGGGGCACCTGGGTGGCTCAGTGGGTTAAGGCCTCTGCCTTCGGCTCGGGTCGTGATCCCAGGGTCCTGGGATCAAGCGCCGTATTGGGCTCTCTGCTCAGCGGGGAGCCTGCTTCCTCCTCTCTCTCTGTCTGCTTCTCTGCCTACTTGTGATCTCTGTCTGTCAAATAAATAAATTAAAAAAAAAAATTCAGAACTTTGACAGAAGGACTTGTTGAGGACCATATCCTTTTACACTCATATTGAAAGAGGAAGTTCCTCTACAGGAAACCACAGTACTGTTAGAACCAGAGAATGAGCCCTGGGTAGCCAAAAATTACAAATGTCCATTATACCATCCTAGTCCCTTACTTTTATTTTAATTATTTCTTACTTACTAGTGATACATTACTGATTATTAATTCAAAGAGGAGAGAGTAAGCAATTTTATGCAGAAGACCAGTAAATCTCCAGAGCTAGAAAAAAATAGATTAACTGAAAATTTTATTCCAACATTCTCCACTCACTTCTTAGAAATTCCTATGTATATCATATCAATACTAAACTTGCCATAAGTGAAGATTAAGATTGGCAAATTCACCTCTATTTTTCCTTTTTTCTTTGATCCTGTGGCTAATGATCAATGCATGAAATTTTAAAGTTGTGCTCTAATTCTTTGTGATATAAAGGGAAAATGAAAGAGTATCACAAATGTGAATGAATTTTCCTTCATACTTAAAATCCATTATTTGTTCCTCATCATATATTAAAAAAAAAACCCTAAATTTCTCAGTATAGAGTTCAAGGCCTTCTTGATATTACCTCAATAAAGTAGGTAATATCTCTATTGGTATCAGTTAAAATAGGTTTTGCTACCATATGCAGAAGATTCATAAGAAAGAGGTTGCAGTGGAAACTCTACAATTATCAGAGACCTAGGTTCCTTCTAACTTGTTGCTCTGCCATCTTAAACATGTAACTTCTACCTCTGGCCCAACAGGTTACTCCAGATCTTGCAATTACATCTGCATGCTGGCCAACAAGAAGGAGGAAAAATGGAGGAGAAGGAATATCCCACATCTCTAAGGACACTTTCAGGACACCTATCACCTTACGCTTATATCTCATTATTTAGCACTTAGCCATATGTCACACAGAGCTTCAAGGGCAACTGGTAAATACAGCTTTTATTCTAGGTGGTTAGAGCCCATCTAAATTTGAGGGCTTTGATTACTGAGAAAGAAGAGAGTTGATACTGTAGGGATAACCAGGAGCTTCTGCCATACCATATTCATCCTTTCCTCTTCTCCTCCAACTGAGAGAATACTAATTTGATTCCAGCACTCATCCTGTCATGATTACTCTTGGGCAGACAACTATGCAATAAAAGACTTCATGCATGAATGCACTGATATGGCCCTTTCTTGGATGATCTGCTTCACTTATTCCTTGCATATAGCTGAGTTGGTAAACTGATAAATCTTGGCCTAAGGAATGACCCAAGTATCTCTTTCTCTGGTCCCTTTCTCTTCATTTACAAATGTTTGAGCACTTTCACTGTTTTCATGGCAGCAGTTGGCTGGTGGCTTGCTTTGGGCATACATGGGGGTATGAATCACATACTCCATTCTACCTAACCAGGAAGTCATGCCTTAATAATTACAGTTTGAGACCAACTAATATTTAAGACAAAATAGATACATTGATTTTAGTTTTAAAGAGAAAGTACTTGGAATAGAAATAAGAACCTCAAGAAAACACTCAAGTGATAAAAGATGAGGGTGCCTAGGTGGCTCAGTTGGTTAAGCAACTGCCTTTGGCTCAGGTCATGATCCTGGAGACCTGGGATTGAGCCCTACACTTGGCTCCCAGCTCTGCACGGAGTCTGCTTCTCCCTCTGACCTTCTCCCATCTCATGCTCTCACTCTCTCTCTCTCAAATAAATAAAATCTTAAAGAAAAAAAAAGATGATAGCTAAATTGTTCTATGTAACAGAAGGAGCCAAAGGAGCTGGAGGTTTTGAGGTGGGAGAATCAGAAGGGAACCAACCTCGATTAGGAATGGTGAGACAAAAAAACCCCTATGACTGTTTGTTGGCTCTGTGCTGTGGATATATCTTGTCAATCTCCTCTTTTTTTTTCACTTCTATGAAATATTTAGAAAATTACATTGTACACAAGGGTATGTATGAGTAGACTCATGATGGGACTCAAAGATGAGACAACAAGTGACAATTTGTATTCTGTCACTTGCAAGTTCAGAAACCCAAGACAAGCTAACTCAAGGAAGAGAGAGACAGGAAAACTGAAGAAGAAAGTCAGTTGGCTTATTAAACTGGGAAGTCCAGGAATGAATTTTGATTTAGGCATAATAAGTGTTATTGTTTTTTCTTCACCACCCCCTCATCTCTATCTCTCTTAATTTCCATGTCTGCCTCTGCTTTCTCCTCTCTGTTGGTCTCTTTTCCTTTCCACTAAAGACAGGCTTCCTCCATTCAGCTAGAGAAGACATTCACTGACAGCACCAGATTCACATTTTCCCAGCACAGCAAACCCAGCCGAAAAGCAATTGGCTCCTCACATTTGTATATCAATCCAGAGGAAAACTCTTTTCCTGCTGAATTGCTTGCCCATTCCTAGATCAATCAACAAACCAAACATACAATGAACCATGAGTCAGCCATGTGACCATCCCACAGCCAGAGAGCAGGTACAACTGATAGTCCCAAATATGTAATTGGAAAAGTACTCCCCAAGAGAAAGGGGGTGCTGCAACCAAATGTGCTGTGCAGGCAAAAATAACATAACATAACATAACATAACATAACATAACATAACATAACATAACATAACATAACATAACATA
>NW_019156747.1:0-3096 GCF_002288905.1 Enhydra lutris kenyoni | reverse complement strand
TCAAACTCTGAAGTTCTAGAGCAGTGCTCCTTGCTGTAGCAGTCAGGACCTAGGGCAGTCACATCCCATAACTAGGTGTGGAAGGAGTTGAGGAAAATTCACTCCAAATTTCCCCTATTGGAATCTAACATTTCACCTCAGATAATGTTTCCAAAAGTGGAAATGCAGTTCCCTTGTGGAAAATCTGTCTTCTTCACTTGGGCCAGCCATGGATTCTATGTGATTACCAGAAGACGCTATCAAAAAAAAAAAAAAAAGAAAGAAAAAAAGAGAGAGAGAGAGAGAGAGAGATTGAAAATATGTTCTTCAGAGATTGAGCACTAAGATGGGCACATGGGTTTCTTCCAAAGACGTAGCAATAATAGGCTATGTGTTGCAGTTTGGTGGCAGAAATGCTCAGCATGGGAGAAGAAAAGCACCCCTTAGGGTTCTCTTCATATTGACTAGTTAAAATACCCTCTTGCTGTGTTATGTGGACCTTTTGAGGGAAACAAACTTACGTCATCATTTTGGATAAATATAAATATACAATGAGACAAATTATGGGTTAACGTTTCCTTTTTGATCATATATATATATATATGAAATATGTTGCATTTGAATGGATTTTGCTTGCCCTGTCAGTGTCAATGTTTCCCTTCACAAGACAAAATCTGAGACAGTTGTACTGATATATGTCACTTATTCACTCCAGAAACTTCTAGAGATCCATAAACTTCAGATTATTGTTCCCATGTCATAAACAGGGAGGCTCTAAGTATCAAGAGAGTTACCTGGTGGATTCCATGGGTGAATGCAGCACTCAGAGCCGAGGGTTGGGTCTTATGAAGAAAAGATTTCTGAGGGAAGAAGAAAGACACCAGGCACATCAGACCATATGATAGATGAAGGGTCTAAGGTTTCAAGATCAGAAGACTGGGTAGAATATCCTCACTTCCAGATAACTGCTGAGCTGGAAATGAACTATCTGCATGAGTATCAGAAGACGTAAAGCCAGCAAGATTCTGGTGATCATGTGCTTGTGACTTAACCTGTTATCACCTGCTGGTGAGTATCTCAACTGTTTGAGGGACAAAAGAGGAAGGAATGTGCACAGAACACCTGATGGCTCATTGGATACAGTGGGACTGCAATGGCTGATCAGCAAGTATACTGTGCTTATGTGAGCATTCTGCTAAGTAGTTAGTAGGTTCCTGTGACCCAGAAATGTTTGTNCATTCTGCTAAGTAGTTAGTAGGTTCCTGTGACCCAGAAATGTTTGTAGGGGGCAGCACAGGACATAAATTTGGGCCTAATGCTGACTCAGCAAGCACTGGGTAAGCCAAAACACAAGCTATGTCAAGTCCCCAGGGAGTGGTGGATTGGGTCTTGACAGATTGGGGAAGACAGAGCTGTGTGTACAAGGGGGAATAGACTGAGAGGTTACCTCTCAGGATTTGAGTAGAGATCTGGAGGGCAGTTGACCTGAGACTTTAAACCTTAGATTGCTGGCCAGGACCCTTCATAGTCTACTTCAAAGAAGCAGAGACTCCCAGTGCTGGAATGACACAGCACAGCACATCAAACTATATGCCTTCATTTTATTTATTTATTTGTTTATTTATATATTTATTTATTTAGATTGTATTTATTTATTTTACAGAGAGAAGGACACACACACACACACACACACACACAGAGCACAAGCAGAGGGAGTGGGAGAGGGAGAAGCAGACTCTCCACTGAGCAGGGAGCCCAATGTGGGGCTCAATACTGGGACCCTGGGATAATGACCTCAGGCAAAGGAAGCTGCTTAATGACTGAGCCACCCATGTGCCCCTATACATCTTCACTGTAGAAGAGAGAAGATTTGGCTTCATTCTAATACATAAGAGGAGAATTGTTGAATGATATGGTTGTTCTATATCCATTTTTTAAGTATTCTTTACCCCCAATGTGGGGCTCAACCTCATGACCACGAGATCAAGAGTCACTCACTCTTCAGATTGTGTCTGCTGGGTGCCCCTATGTTGAACTTTTTGAGAAAACTTGACACTGTTTTCAATAGTGGATGCATCCATTTACAGTCCTACCAATAGAACCCATTTATAGTCCCACCAATAGAGCACAGTTCACTTTCCTCCACATTTTGGCCAAAAATCTTGTTTGGTCTTCTGGATACTAGTCATTCTGACACCTGAAAGGTAACAGGTGACAACATTTTCGGCTTTGATTTGCATTTCCCTGGTGATAAGTGGTGGTGAACATCTCTTCATGTATTAGTCCTCTGTGGGTCTTCTTTGGAAAAATATCTAGTCTGAATTCTGCTCATCTTGTAACTGCTATCTGTTTTTGTGTTATTGAGTTGTATGATTTCTTCAATATTTTGGGTATAAGACATTTATCAGTATGGTAGTTTGCAAATATTTTCCCCCTTTCAGTATGTTGTCTTTTCAATATGTTGATGACTGGAGATTTCCTTTGCTGTACAGAAGGCTTTTAGTTTGATGCAGGCCCAGTTTATTTTTAATTGTAGCCTTTGCTTGTGATATCCAATCCAAAACTCAGTGACAAGAAGGATCTCAAGAAACATTCTTCCAAAAAAATGTGTTAATGGGATGAATGAATAGATCTATTCTGACACCTCTTTGCCATATAGTTTTAATAGGTTCTTGACTGGTTCAGTCAGCATAGCATCTGACTCTAGATCTCAGAATCTGGAGTTCAAATTTTGGTCATGGAGCTTACTATAAAATGGCAGGGGTGTTAATAACATTCTGCTCAATTTCCAGCTAGGTATTTTGTGGGAGTAGCTGTTTTATTGAGATCCTTGCCACATTGTGACTTCGTTGTTGTGGATCGGGTGGGAGAGACATTCAGTTGCATTGATTTGCTTGATGTTACCCAGTGTTTCCAAAACCACTTATGGTGGAGACTGTTGCTTCCCTATTTTACATTCTTGGAGATTTTTTGTAAATCGATTGACTACAAATGTGTGGGGGTTTTTTTCCTGGGTTTTCTACTCTGTTCCATTGATCTATGTCTGTCTGGAGGTTGATACCATATGAATTTCATTTCTACAACTTTGTAATACACTTTGAATTCAGAAAGCATGAT
>NW_019156746.1:0-3098 GCF_002288905.1 Enhydra lutris kenyoni | reverse complement strand
AGGCTTTTCTGTCTGGACTCTATATCCAGGATGGCCTCGGAATGATAGGGTTGCTACATGGGTCTATGGGAGGTTCTTCCTATCTGGGGTTTTTCCCCGGCTCCCAAGAGTTTGCTGTCTTTCTGGGGGAAGGGAAGAGTGCTGTTTTCCATGTCATGGGTCCCGCCCAAACAAGGATTCCTGAGTGGGGTTGTGGGTCACTTGGCCTGGACAACCCCACCAAGGGTGCGGATTTGGGCCAAGAGACACGAGAGGCCTGCTTACTGGCTTCCTTGACCAGCCACCAACAGGGTTTGCTTTAAAGGGGTCTCAGGCTGAGGGTCACAATGCCTGCTTGTTCCCAGCTGCCCCTCCTGAGTGGGCGTGGTCTCATGGGCCATGTAGCTGGCTCCCACTCTAGAGTAGTACAACCATATCCACATCCACATTCCTGCCATGGGGAAGGAGGAGTACTCTGCTGTGATTCAGGTTCCCCCATAGGCAGGAATTTGCACTACCTTCTGGGGTCAGATACCTGCATACCCAGGTTCGCAGGAGATGACGGTCTCTGACCAAGACAGAGCCCACCCGCAGGATATGGGTCGCGCTATGTGGCTGGCTGACAGGAGGCCGGGGATCGGGCTGTGTCAGACAGAGCATCAGTTCAGAGGGCGGCCTATGATATCAGGGTGCCCTTGAGGGCCATGCTGTTGGACCTCATCTGGGGATTCTAAGCAGACACGTAGGGCATTTCTTCATTCCGGTGGGCCGGCAGAAGGCAGCATTATTTTTCCAGAATTCTCAATATGGATGGCCTGCTGGCAACGTGTGTGTGGATGAAAGTCTGAAAACAAAGCTATGGTTATGTTCAGTGCCGACGCCATAACAGTTCCAATGTGCAGCGTCTGTTTCGAGATCTCAAGCACCTGAGGACGATCGAGTGTGAGATGTCTGCCCACGCTTGAATTTGTATCCATGATGGCCAACGAAATCTCGTGCGGCCTCAAGAAGCCTTGTCGGCTTTCCGAAGCTGGGTCTTCTGAGCTGCTCCAAACAGCAAGGTGTCCTTCAGCGGGACAGGGGAAGTCCAGTTAGAGGGCTCCAGGGTCCCCATATGGAAAGATTCGATAGCAGAGCTCTCTGAATGGATGCCTGGAAACTCCACCTCCATTACGAATGAAGACTAGGAACAGGGCAGCTTTGATCCAGTGGCTCTGCTTTGCATTTCCAAGGGATCTGAGTTGACGTAGGTTCTCAGTCTGATGGGTCACAATGCTGCTTGGTGTCCAGGCAGACCTTAGAATGTGGCGGTAGCTCTGGGGCCATGCAGGAACCTCCTAGCCTGTGGGTGGGACCCCGTTCCCAAGAGCAAAGTTCCCTTCTCGGGACCAGAGGGGTTCTACTGTATGACTCAGGGACCTCACGTTGGGCCATATGTTGGTTTTCCCGAACAGGCTGGAGGGACAGAGGCATGAAAACCTAGGCTAGGTTTTGGATGAGGTCCTGGGGCATGTCAGGTTGAATCTTCGGACTCAGGACCATTGACGTGCGTGTCTTCCTGGAGGTAGGTGCTGACGGTGTCTCATACTGCACCTTTATTCCAGAGCAGCCTATGAAATTAGGGTGGGTCAGGTGCCTTGCAGGTTTCTCTCATTCTGGATGGTTTGGTCAACTGAGACGGGCAGAGTTTCCTCTGGAGGGGAGTCCCAGTGATGCGGTGTGGTTTTCGGGGTCCCATCCTGGAGGGTATGTGGTCAAGGTTTGGGAACGAAGTCTTCAGACAGCAACTCTGGGAAGAATTAGGGGCGAAGTTATGGCAGGCCCTATGTGCAGACCCTGAAAGCAGCTCCTCAGGATTTGAAATTCGGGTGCCTGGGAGGCAGTAGCAGAGGCTTTTCTCTCTGGACTGTACACCTAGGATGGCCTCGGAATGGACGGGTGAGCCCATGGGTCCATGGGTTATTCTCCCTTTCTGGGGATTCTGCCAGGCTCCCAAGAGATTGGTGTTTTTCTCGAGGAAGGGAAGAGTGCTCTTGTCTATCTCAGGGGTCCTGCCGAAACAGGGATTCCAGAGACGGGTTGTGGGTCACGTGGCCTGGACAACCCCACCAAGGGTTAGGATTAGGGTCTAGGGGCACAATAGGTTCTCTCTGTGGGATCCTAGTCCAGCCCCGACAGGCTGTTTTTGAAAGGGACTCAGGCTAAGAGTCACAAAGCCTCTTTGTGCCCAATTGCCCCTCCTGAGTGGGCGTGGTCTCATGGGCCATGCAGGTGGCTCCCACTCTGAAAGTAGTACCACCATATTAAAATCCACATCCGGCCATGGGGAAGGAGGAGTACTCTGTTGTGCTTCAGGAACACACAAGGGCAGGGTTTTGCACGACCTTCTGGGGTCAGATACCTGCATACCCAGGTTGGATGGAAATAACGGGCTCGGGCCAAGGCAGATCCCACCACCAGGATATGGGTCCCGCTATCTGGCTGGCCGACAGGCGATTGGGTCTCGGGCTGTGTTACACAGAGCATTAGTTCACAGGGCGACCTATGATATCAGGGTTCCCTTCATGGCTGTGTGGTTGGACGCTCATTTGGGGTTTTTGGGTAGACCTGTAGGACATTTCTTCTTTCTGTTGGCCAGTTAGAAGGCAGCTTTTTGACTCCAGAATTCCCAAGGTGGAGGGCCTTCTGGCAAAGCTTGTGAGGATCGAAATCTGAAAACACAAGCTATGGTTATGTTCAGTGCCGAGGGATGACAGTTCCAATGTGCAGCAGCTGTTTCAAGATCTCCAGCACCTGAGGATGGGCGAGAGTGAGATGTCTGCTCACACTGGAATTTGTATCCATGATGGCCAACGAATGCTCGGGTGGCCTCAAGAATCCTTGGAGGCTTAACCAAGTAGAGCTTGTTAGCTGCTCCAAACCACAAGGTGTCCTTCTGCGGGACAGGGGAAGTCAGGTTAGAG
Organism: Enhydra lutris kenyoni; assembly: GCF_002288905.1. Lineage (NCBI taxonomy): Eukaryota > Metazoa > Chordata > Mammalia > Carnivora > Mustelidae > Enhydra > Enhydra lutris. The sequence goes on along the minus strand of NW_019156746.1, from coordinate 156 downwards.
GTCTCCCACATGGAAAGATTCGACAGCAGAGCTCTCCGAATGGATGCCTGGAAACCCCACCTCGCGTTACCACAGCAGCCAAGGAACAGGGCAGCTTTGATCCGCTGCTTCTGGTTCGAAGTTCCAAGTTATCTGAGTTGACAGAGGTTCTCAGTC
>NW_019156745.1:0-3099 GCF_002288905.1 Enhydra lutris kenyoni | reverse complement strand
AATCTGTTCCCAAATGCTATCTAATCCCAAAGACGTTGTGGGGGGGGTGGGGACAACCACAGCAAGATCATCTACCATCTGTAGGGCAGTGAGCTTTGGTACGGGCAGCAGCTATTCCTCCTTGCCACCTATTTTCCCCAGTGGGACTCAGAACCTGGGACCTGTAGGAAGACTGGTCACATTTGTGCAGGATTCATTTTGCTCTCCTCATACTTTGGGGCTCACGAGCCTCTAGCACACTTCCCCATCTGGTTTTCTCCCATCCCCCAGGGAACAAAGGAGCCATGCAAACAGGACAAAGCCTGATTTTATTTCATACTGTTTTATTTTCTGAAATTACAGGTGTCCCTGCTGGAAGGGGAGAGTGGTAAGTATTCTGTAGTCTAGAGTCACTCACTTGTTTGCAACAACCTGGAAAAGTGGAAAGGTGGGGCTTCCTTGAAGGCTCCATGATGAGAACCACCCATATTCCACGTTCTGCAGGACTGAGAATAAAGGTTGGAGTAACAGGAAGAGATTTTCTGGGGAAAGACCCGTAGCCTCATGGCCCTGTCCCCGGAAACTACTCTGCTGCTCTTAGGTGGTGCATGTTTGGGTGCAGGCAGTAGGTGTGCCTTGAAGGTGGACTATTTCACAGCCAATCCAGGCCCTGTAGGTCCAATAGGAGGCAGAGTTTCTAATCACGTCCTTGCTCCTCTCCAGGACTTTTCATCCTCCATCCAGGAAGGGTCAACTGCAGCTCAGTCCATACTGATTAGCTCCCCAGCTCCACACACTTGTCCACACATGCATGCCAAGCAAAGTTCCCTGGGTAATTCCCAAAGAGCCCCGTGGGTGTCCCAAAACTCTCTGAGTGTATCTATCTAGATCCTCTGGCTAGCCTGTGTGATGGCCTTGACGTGGACAGCACAGAGTGAGAGGTCACATTTTTCACCAAGGTTGTAAGTTAGCCTTTCTTCATGTGAGGTACAGCATCCCTTTTTTCTCTTATACTCAAAATCAGATCCGAACTCCTCAATATGTAGAACGTCCTTGGTGGGGAGATCATTGAAGGAGAGTCTGTTACCAATGGATACCCAATTCCAAAGACCCTGCAGGAAAGAGCAGGTTCTGTTACAGTCAACAGGGTAGTGAGCTTTTTCATGGGTACTACTTACACCGTCTTGGCACCTGTTTTGTCCAATGGACCCAGGACATGCAACCTCTAGGTGGATTACATATCACTGCTCATGGCCCTGCCCATCACCAAGAGAACAAAAGAGCTGTGCACACAGGAAAAGGCATGATTTGATGTCCATAATGTTTTCTTTTCTGAGATCACAGGTGGCCCTGCTGGAAAGGGGGAGTGGTAAGTATGCTGTACTCTAGAGTCACTCATTGGTTTGAAGTAACCTGGACTCTTGCAGGCTCCATCTTGAGAGCCACCCAGAATCCAAATCCTGCTACAAGGGGACTAAGGGTCATATTTTGGACCGAGACCTGAGGCCTCATGACCCTGTCCCCGGAAGCTACTGTGCTGGTCCTAGGTGCTATAGGATTGGGTGCTGGGAAGGAGGTGTGTTTCCATGAGAACCCTTGTGCTGTGATTCTCAGGGTTGGTGTGTGTGTCCGTTGGGTGAATGGTATGTTCTCGTATGTGTCTGTTCCCTTCTGCATGGAGATTAATGGTGTCCACTTCCTCAGGGAAGATTCCATCACCATCACATCATGAACGTCCAAGCATGTGAAAACTCTTCAACATCTACAATTAAAATACGTTTTCTTTCCTTGCAAATACACATCAATTCCCCTAGAAAACAGATCCTGTCACTAAATAGGAAGGGGAAAACTGTGCCCCAAAGACACAAATGTGTCTTTTCCAATCCCTGTTACTGAGTCAATGTCCATGGGTCTCTCATATCATGGTACGTCTCGGGCATGAATGGTCACAGTACCTCCCTCTTGACACTTTATTCACACACAGGTCTTTGCATCAGAGGCCACACGATGCATCTTCCCAAGCTCACTGGAATCACTGAGTGCTGGGACAGACTCATTCCTTCTGCAGGCGGCTTCTGGGGCAGCCTCGTGTAACAGCCCATTCAGGTAGGAACTGACAAAGGAGTAGAGGCCAGGAATAGATTGGGCCAATTCACTCCATGTTTCTCCGTGCAGTTCTACCATTTCCCTGCAGATACTGTGTCTAAGAATTAAACTGGCCTTCTCCCATGGGAAATCACACACCCACCACTGGTCCCAGCTGGGGCTATCTGAGGTGGGCCCAAAAGGTGGCCTATCAAATGAGAAATGAGGTCCTCTTCAGGGAAGTAGCATCACTGTGGGGACCTGGGCACTCTCCATGCAGGAATGAGGGGTGCTCTGTGCATTGCAAAGTGGTGAAAGAGAGCCTCAAACTTCAACAGGTGTGACAGGACAATCACTACACATTTCCCTGGCCATCTGTCTGTGCAAGAGGGGCTTGTTTTATTCGGAAGGTTTGGGCTAATAGACAAGTCAAGGGAGTTCAGTGCCTGGGAGTGGAAACAGAATGAAATCAGGGTTTCAGGGTTCTTTGGCAGCAAACAAGAATTTCTCTAGTGAGAAACACGTATTTGAACAGAATCTGATTTTCCGACATCTCTTTTCTTCACTCACATGTGCGGGATCCACGGGAGTACCTTTCTCTGCTCTCTGAGGACACTCAACAGGCTTTTCCAGGGTAGTTACACCGTTCTGCATTCCACTAATTGCATACGAAGTCTCAAATTTTCTGCATTCTTTCGACATGGGTTTTGGGCTTGAGTTCCTGGTTTGGGTCTGCGCTACCCTAACAGACAATGCCACAGCTCAGCGTCCTTTGATTTGCATTGCCATCATAATGCCTTATGTTGAGCATCTTTTCATACGTCTGTTTGGCCAGACATTCATTCCCTTTCAGCACAGTCTATTCAAGTCTTTTTCTCGATTATTTCATTTGGTGAAATCCCTTTCTTCTATTTTTGTTTTTGTTTTGTTTGTTGTTTTTTCTGTTTTGTCAGTAAACACACCTTTTCTTTTTTTTTAAGATTTTATTTATCTATTTGACAGACAGAGATCACAAGTAGGCAGAGAGGCAGGCAG
>NW_019156744.1:0-3099 GCF_002288905.1 Enhydra lutris kenyoni | reverse complement strand
CAAAAACCCCCAAGTGGGAGAAACCTCCTTGTCCCCATGAGACTAAAGCTACATTTGTCAGATTGAATCAACACTAACTCCAACCTGAGTAACTTCCTGACACTTGACTTAACCTCATGATCCCCGGAGTTTGCCTCAGCTTCCGCACATTGGTTCTACTATACCCTATGCCCTAACCCTACCCTAGCTTGGTACAGAGGCCTGGGTTCAAAGAGTTCTAGCCCACATGCCCTCCATATAGGGTAGAAGGAGCCACAGCACAGGACTCTTCCTGCCCTCCAGAAGGGAAACATGCCCTGTGGAGTTGCACACAACCCATAGATTAGGAGAAAGATAAATGAAACCCCAAAGCCACCCTCATTTTTAGAAGCTGGCCTTGGACACTAAAACACATTTGGTCCCAGAAATTGAGCCCTGACCTCTAGTCAACCACCGAGGAGGCTTGCGCCAGAGTCAGCAGTTCAGATTGGCCATTTGCCTAGGTGCTAATCATAACAATAGGTTGCATTTTCAGGCATTGATCTCCAGAGCCCTTCTCTAAAATCCTTCCCCATGGGGGACCCCTCAGCCACTAAACAGAACTACTCTTGACCCCAGAAGCTTTCTGGGGTTATGTAAATCCCTCAAAGTTGGGCGAAACCCTCATTGCCCCAGAGGCCAAACCCATTAATGTTGGTCGCTCGGACCACCAACACACATTGTGACCCTTGGCCTGAGCCCCATTTTACACACAGCCCTATGGGTAGCTCCACGTAGAACCAGGATCTAAGGCTTGCGACACCAAAGGGACCTAATCCTAATCCTAGGTTGGGTTTTCAGGCATCCATACCCGGAGCCCTGCTCTCGAATCCCTCCATATGGCGAGCCTGGGCCATTAAACAGGACAGGACATATTCCCCAGAATAAACCAAGCTATTTTTTAACTATGCAATTATTCCAGAGTGCGATAAAAGTCCATTTCCCCATGAGGTCACTCCCAGATTCGATGGATCTCATGGACTCAAACTCCAGCCTCAGCGACCTCCTGCCACTCACCTTAACCTCATATCCTGGGGAGCATTCCTCAGCAACTGTAGCTTAGCCCTGCCATGTTCTAGGCCCTAACCATACCCCTAGATTGGCTTCACAGACTTCCACCCTNCTAGGCCCTAACCATACCCCTAGATTGGCTTCACAGACTTCCACCCTCACAGCCGTGGTCTACAATCCCTCCAGATAGAAAACACCGGATCCAAACCACAAGATTCTGCCTTTCCCCTAGATGCAAAACATGCCCTATGGAGCGGCATGCAACCCCCATATTAGGAGAAATCTGCACGATAACCGTCATCCGTCCACAGTTGCAGAAGCCGAACCTCGACACTAATACACATTCCATCCCTAAACTTGAGCAGCGACCTCCAATCAGCACCCACGTAGCTGGCGCCAGAGTCAGCAGATAGGACCTCCCATGCCTCATGCTCTAAACCTAACCCTAGGTTGACTGTTCAGGCAACCATAAACAGAGCTCTGCTCTGAAATCCCTCCATTTGGAGGACCCTGGAGCTATATAACAGGACTCCACCTGTACTCCTGATGGAAACCATACTATTTGGAGCTGTGCAAAGCCCCCTGACCTTTAGTACACTCCAAGCCCCAGAAGGACACCCATATTTGGTGGCCCTAGGATACACATTCTAGTCTCAGTGAATGCCTGACACTCACCCTAACTTCAGAATCTGGAGAGATCACCTCAGCATATGCAGATAGGGTATCCATGCCTTACACCCTAACCATAAACTGAGCTTGGGCTTTCAGAATTCCGTCCCTTGACTCCTGGAATGGAAGTCCTCAAGATTGGGACTCCATAGTCACACCACGACTATCCCTGCCCTCCAGATAGGAACTGTGCCCTATGGAACTGCACAAAACCCCTAGATTAGGGGAAACATACAGTGCACCAATGCCACCCACATGCGTATGCCACCCTGGATACTACTGCGCAGTGTGACACCGTGAGTCCCATCCTCCAACCAGCCACCAAGATGGCTGGCCCCAGAGCCATGAGATCGGACCTGCCATGCCCTAGGCCCTTATGCTAAACCTAGGTTGGGTTATCAGGCATCCCTACCCAGAGCCCTTCTCTCAAATCCCTCCAACCGGGGGACCTTGTAGCCACAAAACAAAACACCTCTGCCCCCAGAAGGAAACCATTTCACTTGGAGCTATGTAAAACCCTCAGAGATGGCAGAAAACTGAGTTGCCCCTGAAGCCACGCCCACTTTTGCAGGTCATCATGGACACAAACACCCATTGGGACCCATAGCCTGAGCAGTATTTTCAACAAAGCCACATGGGTAGCCTGCCCCAGAGTCAGGATCTAATGCCAGGATGCCATGCCACTAGGACCAATCCCAAAACCTAGGCTGGGTTGTAAGTCATCCATACCCAGAACCCTCCTCTCAAATCCCTCCATATGGGGGAAACCTGATTCCTAAAACAACACAGCACCTCGCCACCAGAATAGATCAAGCTATCTGGAACTGCACAAAAACGCCCAAGCAGGAGAAAACTCCCTGCCCCCATGAGGCTAAGCCTACATTCGGCAGATCTCATTGACACAAACTTCAGCCTGAGCAACATCCTGACACGTGCCTTAACCTCAGATTCCCTGGAGTTTGCCTCAGTGTCCACATGTTGAGCCTGCCATGCCCTAGGCCCTAACCCTAGCCCTAGCTAGTTTTTCAGGCCTCCGTCCAGAGACTCCTATTCCACAAGTCCTCCAGTTAGGGTACACTGGAGCCACAGCACAGGACTCTTCCTGCCCGCCAGAAGGAAAATGTGCCCAATGGAGTTGCACGCAACACACAGATTAGGAGAAAGCTGCACGAAACCCAAAACCCACCCTCCTTTACGGAATCTAGCACTGGATACTAAAACATATTCTGTCCCTCAACCTAAGCCCCAACCTCCAGTCAGCCAACCACGTGGCTGGCACCAGAGTCAGCAGATCAGAAGGCCATTCTCCTAGGTGATAATTGTAACAATAAGTTGCATTTTCAGTCATCCATCCCCAGAGCCCTTCTCTCAAATTCCTCCACATGGGGGACCACTGAGCCA
>NW_019156743.1:1820-3100 GCF_002288905.1 Enhydra lutris kenyoni | reverse complement strand
ACCCATATCCTGCAGGTGGGCTCTGTCTTGGTCAGAGCCCGTCATCTCCTGCGAACCTGGGTATGCAGGTATCTGACCCGAGAAGGTAGCGCAAATCCCTGCCTATGGGGGAACCTGAATCACAGCAGAGTACTCCTCCTTCCTCATGGCAGGAATGTGGATGTTGAGATGGTTGTACTACTCTAGAGTGGGAGCCAGCTACATGGCCCATGAGACCACGCACACACAGGAGGGGCAGCTGGGGACAAGAAGGCATTGGGACCCTCATCCTGAGACCCCTTTAAAGCACAGCCTGTTGGTGCCTGGACCAGGAAGCCAGAGAGCAGGCCTCTCCTGCCTCTTGGCCCAAATCCTATCACTTGGTGAGCTTGTCCAGGCCACGTGACCCACACCCCGTCTCTGGAATCCCTGTTTGGGCAGGACACCTGAGATGGAAAGGAGCACTCTTCCCTTCCCCCAGAAAAACACCAAACTCTTGGGAGCCTGGCAGAATCCCCAGAAAGGGAGAATATCCCATGGACCCATGTGCTCACCCGTCCATTCCGAGACCATCCTACGTACACAGTCCAGAGGAAAAGCCTCTGTTACTGCCTCCCAGGCACCCGAATTTCAAGTCCTGAGGAGCTGCTTTCAGGGTCTGCACATCGGGCCTGCCATAACGTCGCACCTAATTCTTCCCCGAGTTGCTGTCTGAAGACTTCGTTCCCAAAGCCGTGACCACATGCCCTCCAGGATGGAACCCCAGAACAAAACAGCATCACTGGGCCTGCTCTCCAGAGGAAACTCTGCACATCTCAGTTGCCAAATCTTCCAGAATGGGAGAAACCATCAAGGCACCTGAACCAACACCAATTTCATAGGCTGCTCTGGAAAAAATAAGCAGTCTGACTGTCACACCTTCAGCACCTACCTGCAGGAAGAAACGCACGTCAATGGACCTGAGTCTGAAGATTGAACCTGACATGCCCCTAGAACCTCATCCAATACCTAGCTTAGTGACGAGGGCATGACAGTCCAATGTGCAGCAGCAGTTTCAAGATCTCCAGCACCTGAGGATGGGCGAGGGTGAGATGTCTGCTCACACTGGAATTTGTATCCATGATGGCCAACGAATACTCGGGTGGCCTCAAGAAGCCTTGTAGGCTTATGCAAGCTGGAGCTTGTGAGCTGCTCCAAACCACAAGGTGTCCTTCTGCGGGAGAGGGGAAGTCAGCTTAGAGGTCTCCCACATGGAAAGATTCGACAGCAGAGCTCTCCGAATGGATGCCTGGAAACCCCAC
>NW_019156743.1:0-1720 GCF_002288905.1 Enhydra lutris kenyoni | reverse complement strand
GCAGAGCTCTCCGAATGGATGCCTGGAAACCCCACCTCACGTTCCCAAAGCAGCCAAGGACAAGGCAGCTTTGATCCGCTGCCACTGGATCGAAGTTCCAAGTTATCTGAGTTGACAGAGGTTCTCAGTCAGAATGGTCACAGTGCTGCTTGGTGTCCAGGGAGACCTTAGAATGTGGCTGTGGCTCTGGGGCCATGCAGGAATCTCCTAGGCTGAGGGTTGGTTCCCGTTCTCAAGAGCAAGGTTTCCTTCTCGAGACCAGACGGATTCTATTGTATGGCTAGGGGCCACACGTTAGGCCATAAGTTGGTTTTCCAGAACAGGCCTGAGGGACAGAAGCCTGGAAACCTAAGCTAGGTATTGAATGAGGTTCTAGGGGCATGTCAGGTTCAATCTTCAGACTCAGATCCATTGACGTCCGTTTCTTCCTGCTGGTAGGCGCTGAAGGTGTGTCATTCAGACTGCACATTTGTTCCAGAGCAGCCTATGAAATTGGTGTGGGTTCAAGTGCCTTGAAGGTTTCTCCCTTTCTGGAAGGTTTGGGCAACTGAGATGTGCAGAGTAACCTCGGGAGAGCAGGCCCAGTGATGCTCTTTGGTTCTGGAGGTCCCATCCTGGAGGGCATGTGGTCACGTCTTTGGGAAACAAGTCTTCAGAAAGCAACTCGGGGAAGAATTAGGAGCGAAGATATGGCAGGACCGAGCTGCAGACCCTGAAATCAGCTCCTCATATTTTGAAATTCGGATGCCTGGGAGCAGTAGCAGAGGCTTTTCTGTCTGGAATCAATATCTATGATGGCCTCGGAATGATAGCGTTGCTACATGGGTCCATGGAAGGTTCTTCCTATCTGGGGTTTTTCCCTGGCTCCCAAGAGTTTGCTGTCTTTCAGGGTGAAGGGAAGAGTGCTATTTCCCATGTCAGGTGTCTGCCCAAACAAGGATTCCAGAGTGGGGTTGTGAGTCACGTGGACTGGAAAACCCCACCAAGGGTTAGGATTTGGGCCAAGAGGCACGAGAGGCCTGCTCTCTGGATTCGTGGACCAGCCCCCAAAAGGGTGTGCTATAAAGGGCTCTCAGGATGAGGGACACAAGGCCTGCTTGGGCGCAGCTGCCCCTCCTGAGTGGGCGTGGTCTCATGAGCCATGTAGCTGGCTCCCACTCTAGAGTAGTACAACCAACTCAACAACCACATTCCTGCCATGAAGAAGGAGGAGTACTCTGCTGTGATTCAGGTTCACCCACAGGCAGGGATTTGCGCTACCGTCTGGGGTAGATACCAGCATACACATTTAGCAGGAGATGACAGGCTTGACCAAGACAGAGCCCACCTGCAGCATATGGGTCGCGCTGTGTGGCTCGCTGACAGGAGGTCGGGGCTCGGGCTGTGTCAGACAGAGCATCAGTTCACAAAGCGGCCTGTGATATCAGGGTGCCCTTGAGGGCCATGCTGCTGGACCCTCATGTGGGGATTCTGGAAGTCCCGTAGGGCATTTCTTCCTTCCGGTGAGCAAGCAAAAGGCAGCTTTGTTTTTCCAGAATTCCCAATATGGATGGCCTGCTGGAAAGGTGTGTGAGGATGGAAGTCTAAAAACAAAGCTATGGTTTTGTTCAGTGCCGAGGCCATAAGAGTTCCAATGTGCAGCGTCTGTTTCGAGATCTCAAGCACCTGAGGACGATCGAGTGTGAGATGCCTGCTCACGCTGGAATTTGTATCCATGATG
>NW_019156742.1:0-3102 GCF_002288905.1 Enhydra lutris kenyoni | reverse complement strand
CATGAGAGACTATGGACTCTGAAAAGCAATCTGAGGGTTTTGAAGGGGCGGGGGGTGGGAGGTTGGGGGATCCAGGTGGTGGGTATTGGAGAGGGCACGGATTGCATGGAGCACTGGTTGTGGTGCAAAAACAAGGAATACTGTTATGCTGAAAAAAAAATTAAATTAAAAAAAAAGTGGAGGAAAAAAAGTCCAGGAACTCAAAAGCAATATACAAAATATATTTGATGAGGGAATTCTGCAAAAATGGTGGAATAAGATCCTCCTAACATTATCTTCTCCCTAAAGACAAAGAGGACAAGCAAAAAAATGGTCAGAAGCAACTTTTTCAAAACTCTGGAATTAACCAAAGGCTTACAGCAATTCTTGAGGCATTTAATGAAGAAAAGTGGCTGAATCTTTTTAAAAGCAGATATCGTTGTGGTACTTTATTTGCCCCGCTCTCTTCCCACCCTCCCCCACTCCTCCATAGATGAGAAAACCAACGTCTCTCAATCATGGTAAAAATTAACAGACAAGTAACCTCTGGAGAGGGAGGAATGGGTTTGGAGTTCCTTCAAGGACCCCTGCCCCCATTGCCAGAGAAGTCATTATTTTACCTGTCTGGTGATTCCCTGGAAGATATCACTCACAAGACTGCGGAGTATGAATAGTATTTTCTCCAAGGAAGTTTGTTGATGAAAATCAGAGGCAATTAGTCAACATCACAGCTGTCTAAGGAAATAGATAAGAGTTGGGAAAAACAATAGGTTAATCTAAAACTTAAAGCAAAAAGCTGGGGAATGAGATGTCCATAAGGGGCTTTGAAAAGCTCCAACGTATTCCTTGGAATACCAAGATTCACCTTGTCACGGTCTGTGTGTGTAACCAAGACTGTATGTATGCTCAGGAAATGAATATATCACTAAAGGAATTGACCATTAAGAAAAACATTTTCTTCTTTCAGAAAATTTCCTCGTCGGATTGTTCTTAGACAATTTGTCCAGCTTCTGAACATTCAAGGAGGTGGTAGAAGAGGAGCTTTGCAGAGAGATTTTTGAGGGCACCAGGTACATGGATGGGAGAAGGGACATCAAGAAAGGGAAGGAGAAGGCCACCCATTTATCTCCCTCCATGGACCCAAGGTTCTGTGCCCATCACTACTTGACCATCTAAGTTTAAGACCAATGTCATCCAATAGAACTTTCTGTAATGATGGAAATGTTCTTTAAAAGCCTTGTCTTAAAAAAAAAAGGCCTTGTCTGGTACAGGCACCACCAGTTATATGCACCTATTGAGCACTTGAAATGTATCTAATGTGAATGAGGAATTAAAATTTTCATTTTATTTAATTTTAATTGTTATTATTTTTTAAATTTTATTTTATTTTTTCAGTGTTCCAAGATTGTAGCCATTAGTCTCATGTGTTCATTTAATTTAATTAAATGTAATTAAATTAAATTTGAATTAAATTCAAAATTTAAATTAAAGACAATTAAAATTAAAATTAGTTTTAATTATTTTTAATTTAAATGAACACATGAGGCTAGTGGCTACCATATTAGGCAGTGCAACTCTAAGCCAGAAGTTGGCAAACTTTCTATGCAAAGGGCTAAACAGCACATATTTTTTAAGTTTTTTTATTTATTTATTTGACAGAGAGGGAGAGAGAGATCACAAGAAGGCAGAGAGGCAGGCAGAGGGGGAGGGGAAGCAGGCTCTCTGCTGAGCAGAGAGCCCAATGCAGGACTCAATCCCAGACCCTGAGATCATAACCTGAGCCGAGGGCAGAGGCTTAACCCACTGAACCACCCAGGTGCCCCCAGCACATATTTTTTATTTTGAGAATCATAAAGCCCTGTTGCTACTATTCAACTCTGCCATTTTTTCACAAAAAGAATCACAGACAATAACCAAAAGAATGAGTGTGGCTGTTCCTATAAAATTTCATAGGTAGTGAGCCTTATTTGGCCTATGGTCATAGTTTGCCAGCCTCTGCTCCAGACCATCCAGATCCACAGATGCCCCAGGTTATCAGATGCTTTTGAGCTTATTTATCCCCCTGGACTGACCATTTTACTCTCATGTGGCCTCAGATTATTTCTTTAACTTTCCAAATCAATCATTTAAGATCTCTTTTTTTTTTTTCAGTTTCATTTTTTATTGACCAGAATTAGAATTATGTAGCAGTAGTATTTGGGGATTTCAAGTTCAACACTTTGCGGGATACAATCATTGTAATATTTGGTGGCATTAGCATCTATAAGTTCCTTCAAGTTTAAAACTTGGATATAATTCTGACTCCTCTCTTTCATTTACCTTAAATATCCAGAAATGGTTAGAACTGAACTTCTCAGGATTTTTCTATCCCTTTTACCATAGCCTTAATCCAGACATTCATTATTTCAGAATTAAAATATAGACTTCCTTCTAGTCCATCTCCTTTCTAGTGGCTCTGCTCACTTCAAATCCATCTTCTATGCATATGATACAATGTTACATATAAAAATATACATATTTTATATATACATATATATACATATACATATAATATACATATACATTTGTATCCATATGTATACATATACATATAAAAATATGCCTGTATTCTTCAAATATCAAAGCCTTATGTGGAGTTCTCGGAGAAGTAAAATTCCAAGTTACTTTACTTAACATGACATATAAAATCACAGATAATTTACCTCTGCCTACCTCTAGGTCTCGTCTGTAAATGATTTCAGTTTCAAATCACTAAATTTATTATTTTTCCCACATGAATCATACCATTTTTAAGCTATTCAAACTGACCATTTGACCACTCATCTTCAAGCATGCTGGTTCAGAAGTGTCTTCTGTCTACATCAATTTGCCTTTTGCATACTGCCATTTCAATACATAACACTTTTCTCCACTACTTCCCTGTCAGAGATATGACCCTCATTAGATGGTCAAAATTTCTATAGGCAGGGACTCTTCCATATCATTGTCATTATTACTGTAGCTCATTCTGGTTATTTAAAATTCTCTTTGATAAGCAGATGCCCAAGACAGTATCTCAGTACCACAGGATATGGGAAAACAAATTCGCTTTCACAGAAAAATATATCTTTATGTTTGTTTATT
>NW_019156741.1:0-3102 GCF_002288905.1 Enhydra lutris kenyoni | reverse complement strand
CTTTTTAGAATCACAATCAAAAAATAAAAATGAACCTCAGTGGTTTTTGGCTCATGTAGAGCATATCTTCGGTAGCAGATCATGGCTTTGATTTACCCCCAATGGAATGCTGTTTCCAGAAAGTGGGTGCATGAATCATTTTTATGGGCTAGGCATCGTTCACTGCACATCACGTGGCATTCTTAATGGCTGATTGAGTCTGATGGCTAGAATTAGAGTTCTTTCTGGGGTAAAGTTAAATTTAAGTTTCTCTCTTATGATTTTGATATGGCCAATCATTAGTATAATTTAGACACAGGGCATCTCATTTCACTTTTTAATTTTTTATAAACATATAATATATTTTTATCCCCAGGGGCACAGGTCTGTGAATCGCCAGGTTTACACATTTCACAGCATTCACCATAGCACATACTCTCCCCAATGTCCATAACCCCATCCCCTCTCTCAACCCCCCTCGCCCTAACAACCTTCAGTTTGTTTTGTGAGATTGTCTCTTATGGTTTGTCTCCCTCCCAATCCCATCTTGTTTCATTTATTCTTCTCCTACCTCCTCTCCTACCTCCATGTTGCATCTCCACTTCCTCATATCAGGGATATCATATGATAGTTGTCTTTCTCCAATTGACTTATTTCGCTAAGCATGATACCCTCTAGTTCCATCTGCATCATCGCAAATGGCAAGATTTCATTTCTTTTGATGACTGCATAGTATTCCATTGTGTATATATAGCACATCTTCTTTATCCATTCATCTGTTGATAGACATCTAGGTTCTTTCCATAGTTTGGCTATTGTAGACATTACTGCTATAAATATTTGGGTGCATGTGCCCCTTCAGATCACTACGTTTGTATCTTTAGGGTAAATATGCAGTAGTGCAATTGCTGGGTCAACATTTTGAGGAAACTCCATGCTGATTTCCAGAGTGGTTGCACCAGCTTGCATTCCAACCAACAGTGTAGGATGGTTCCCCTTTCCCCGCATCCTAGCCAGCATCTGTCATTTCTTGACGTTCCTGCCATTCTGACTGGTGTGAGGTGATATCTCATTGTGGTTTTGATTTGTATTTCCCTGATGCCGAGTAATATGGAGCACTTTTTTATGTGTCTGTTGGCCATCTGGATGTCTTCTTTGCAGAAATGTCTGTTCATGTCTTCTCCCCATTTCTAGATTGGATTATTTGTTCGTTGGGTGTTGAGTTTGCTAAGTTCTTTATAGATTTTAGACACTAGCCCTTTATTTGATATGTCGTTTACAAATATCTTCTCATATTCTGTCAGTTGTCTTTTGGTTTTGTTAACTATTTCCTTTGTTGTGCAAAAGCATTTGATCTTGATGAAATCTCAATAGTTCTTTTTTGCCCTTGCTTCCCTTGCCTTTGGAAATGTTCCTAGGAAGATGTTGCTGCGGCTGAAGTCGAAGAGGATGCTGGCTGTGTTCTTTTCAAGGCTTTTAATGGATTCCTTTCTCACATTGAGATCCTTCATCCATTTTGAGTCTATTTTCGTGTGTGGTGTAAGGAAATGATCCAATTTCATTTTTCTGCACGTGGCTGTCCAATTTTCCCAACACCATTTATTGAAGAGGCTGTCTTTTTTCATTGGACATTATTTCCTGCTTTGCCGAAGATTAGTTGACCATAGAGTTGAGGGTCTATTTCTGGGCTCTCTATTCTGTTCCATTGATCTATGTGTCTGTTTTTGTGCCAGTACTGTTGCTGTCTTGATGATAACAGCTTTGTAATAGAGCTTGAAATCCGGAATTGTGAGGTCATCAACTTTGGCTTTCTTTTTCAATATTCCTTTGGCTATTTGAGGTCTTTTCTGGTTCCATATAAATTTTAGGATTATTTGTTCCATTATTTTGAAAAAAAAAATGGATGGTATTTTGATAGGAATTAGATTAAATGAGTAGATTGCTTTAGGTAGCATAGACATTTTCACAATATTTATTCTTCCAATCCAGGAGCATGGAACATTTTTCCATTTCTTTGTGTCTTCCTCAATTTCTTTCATGAGTACTTTATAGTTTTCTGAGTATAGATTCTTAGCCTCTTTGGTTAGGTTTATTCCTAGGTATCTTATAGTTTTGGGTGCAATTGTAAAAGGGATTGACTCCTTAATTTCTCTTTCTTCTGTCTTGTTGTTGGTGTAGAGAAAGGCAACTGATTTCTGTGCATTGATTTTATATCCTGACACTCTACTGAATTCCTGTACAAGTTCTAGCAGTTTTGGAGTGGAGTCTTTTGGGTTTTCCACATATAGTATCATATCATCTGGGAAGAGTGATAGTTTGACTTCTTCTTTGCCAATTTGGATGCCTTTAATTTCCTTTTGTTGTCTGATTGCTGAGGCTAGGATTTCTAGTACTATGTTGAATAGCACTGGTGATAATGGACATCCCTGCCGTTTTCCTGACCTTAGCAGAAAAGCTTTCAGTTTTTCTCCATTGAGAATGATATTTGTGGTGGGTTTTTCATAGATGGCTTTGATAATATTGAGGTATGTGCCCTCTATCCCTACCCTTTGAAGAGTTTTGATCAGGAAAGGATGCAGTACTTTGTCAAATGCTTTTTCAGCATCTATTGAGAGTATCATATGGTTCTTGTTCTTTCTTTTATTAATGTGTTGTATCACATTGATTGATTTGCAGATGTTGAACCAAACTTGCAGTCCTGGAATAAATCCCACTTGGTCGTGGTGAATAATCCTTTTAATGTACTGTTGAATCCTATTGGCTAGTATTTTGGTGAGAACTTTCGCATCTGTGTTCATCAAGGATATTGATCTGTAGTTCTCTTTTTTGATGGGATCCTTGTCTGGTTGTGGGATCAAGGTGATGCCTCATAAAATGAGTTTGGAAGTTTCCTTCCATTTCTATTTTTGGAACAGTTTCAGGAGTAGAGGAATTAGTTCTTTTTTAAATGTTTGGTAGAATTCCCCCCAGGAAGCCATCTGGCCCTGGGCTTTTGTTTGTTTGGAGATTTTTGATGACTGTTTCAATCTCCTTACTGGTTATGGGTCTGTTCAGGTTTTCTATTTCTTCCTGGCTCAGTTGTGGTAGTTTATATGTCTCTAGGAATGCATCCATTTCTTCCAA
>NW_019156740.1:1130-3103 GCF_002288905.1 Enhydra lutris kenyoni | reverse complement strand
CTGGGCTCAGGCTGTGTAACACAGAGCATTAGTGCTTCGAGTAGCCTGGGACGATGGAGGGAGGGGGGGGGTGTTGCCGAGGGCAGAAGAGGTTGATCCACATTTGCGGTTTCTGGGCAAGCCCTTTGGCTCTGTTTTTCTTCTGGTGGGCAGGCAGAGTGCTTCGATCTGGCCCCAGAATTCCCAATCGGGAGGGCTTGTGGGCCAGGAGTGAGTGGACGGAAATCTGAAAACACAAGCTGGCCTTCGGTTTCGGGCCGAGGGCAAATCGAGATCTCCTGCATCTGAAGTCAGGGCGAGGATCAGACGTTGGCTGAGGCTGTAGCTTGTGTCCGTGATGGCCCCATTATGAGGAGGGGGCCTTGTGTGGCCAAGAAGGTTTTCCCAGGCTGAGTTTGTGAGTTGTTCCAAACCTCCAGGTTTCCTTGGGCGGGACAGTCGTGTCCTGTTGGATGGCTCCAGGACGTGCCATACGGGAAGACTGTGGAGCAGGGTTCGAAGAATGGATGCCTGGACACCATACCTCGCATTCCCATTGGCTATTAGCGACAAGATATGTTTGATGTGCTGTCTCTGGGGCGAGCTTCTCGGGGGGCTGCGTTGAAATGGACTCTCCTGAGGATGGGTCATAATGTGAGTTTGTGTCCATGCAGACCTTGGAATGTGCTGGGGGTTCGGGGACCCGGCAGAAATCTCCTCCGGGATGGATTTGACACAGCTGCAACAAGAAAGCTCCCCAGGTGGAGACCAGAGAGGTTCTGTTTGGTGCCTCCTAAAAGCCCCATATGCGGGTCTTCGAAACCAGTCCTCTGAGGAGAGACACCTGGAAGCTAAAGCTACGGTTCAGAGTGGGGCCTGGGGCCCTGTCCGTTTTAATCTTCTGTGTCTGGGGACTCTGTCCGAGTGTCTAAGTGGAGATAGTTGCTGAGCTTGAGTCAGAGTGCCCCTCTGAGTTCAGGGCAGCCTACACTACTGGGATGGCCTCAGGGGCCTTGGAGATTTCTCATAATCTGTAGGGTTGTGGCCAATGGATTGGGCACCGTTTCCATGGACAGGACAGGCACATTTCTTCGGTGCGGCTGCGGAGGCCCTAGCCTGGAGGGTGGGTGGGCAAGGACTGTGGGGTCAGATGTCTGAAAACGCAAGCTTGGCCTATCTGTGGCGCCCAAGGGGATCGCAGGCCGGTTCTGAGTCCATGAAGCGAGCTCCTCGGGTTATGAAAGAAGGGCGAGTGGGAGGCGGTCGCTCAGGCCTTTGTCTCTGGATGTTGTGTCCAGGATAGGCGTGCAATGGAGGGGTGGCCTCATGGGCTATGGACGAGTCTCCCTCTTTGGGGATTTGGCCCCACTCCCAAGAGTGTGGGGTCATTTTGTGGGAAGGGGGGAGTCCTGTTGTCTGGCACATGGGTCTGTCCAAGAGAGGGATTCCAGAGCATAGCCCTGGGTAGGTGCAACTGACTGGAAAACTCGAACTCTGCTGAGGATTGGGAGCATAGGGACCTGGGTGACCCATATGTGGGCACGTGGTCCAGCCCCTGAGAGTCCTTATTTAACACACAGGGATAGTCCACCAGGGACCGTGAGCCCATCCCTCCATTCCATCGATATCCGTGACACAAAATCCAGAGACAAGAGAATGAGCGACCACATCCCACTCGCCCTACTCTCCCATTACGAGCAGCTATTCTGACGGCGCATAGATCCTGCCTGCCATACCCTCTACTCCATACCCAAGGTTTGTTTGTGTTTTGAGACTTCTGTTCCCAGAGCTCTGGACCACATACGCTCTAGGCTTGGGCCTCTGGATCCACACCATATCACTTGCTTACCCTCTCTAAGGAAACTGCCCGTTCCATTGGCCACAACCCTACACACAGGAGAATCCAGAAGGCCCCCAAGGACATCCCAATCCTGTAGGCCGCCCTGGCCCAAACAGGGGCATTCTGAAACAAGCTGAGCAACAGCCTCCATGCG
>NW_019156740.1:0-1062 GCF_002288905.1 Enhydra lutris kenyoni | reverse complement strand
TAGCTTTGGTATCCAGGCATCTCTCCTCAGAGGCCTGGTTTCCAACAACAGTATATGGTAGTTTATGGAGGCACCTGAAAGAACATCTCCCATCTCGACATGGGAAGATTGCTCTTTGGATCTGTGTCAAACCCTCCGTAGAGCAGAAGCCTACAGGGCCCTTGATCCACGGCCACATTCTAAGGTCTCCATGGATACAAAGCCAGATTATGAACCAACATGCTGAGAAACCATTTCAACTCAGCCCCCTGGGGGCTCACTGCAGACCCATCAGATGGGACTTGACTTGTCACTAGTAGCCAATGGGAATGCGATCCCAGGTGTGTCCAGGGATCCATGCTTAGAAGCCTAAGCTGGAGTATTTCCATATGGGGTGTCCTGGAGCCATCCAACAGGACTCACCTGTCCTGCACGAGGAATACTTGCAGTTGGGACCAGAACACAAGCCCCAGTGTGGGAAAACCTACATGGCCTCATTAGACACCCATTCATGAAGGGACCATCTTGGACACAAACTCCAGCCTCATCCAAATTCTGATACTCGCCCAGACATCAGACACAGAAGATCTAGAAACAGCCTGTGCATAGCAGGACTGCAGTGCCCTCGGCCGAACATAAGTCTGGCTTGTGCTTTCAGACCTTTGAACTCCCTCTCCTGGTCCACAAGCTCTCAAGACGGGAAAATCGGGAGGCACAATACAGCAACCTGCCTGCCGAGCGGAAGAAAAACTTTGCCGTGTGGAGCTACATAGAATCCTACAATGCGGCTGAATTATGCAGTGCCCTGGAATTCACACCAATTTCATAGGCTGCCCTAGGCACTAATGCTCTGTCTGACACAGCCTCAGACCAGAACTACCGACCGACACTCAGACAGCTGGCTGCACTCGCAGAAAAGTGAACCTGCCATGGCCTTAAGGCCGACAACTCTCGCCAACCTGGGTTTTCAGGCATCTGAACCTAGACCAAATCCCCAATCCCTGCACAGGGAGAACCTGAGGCCAAGTTGTACTAGTCCTTCGCCATGGCAGGAAACCTTGCTGTTCGCATGGGGTCAACCTT
>NW_019156739.1:0-3105 GCF_002288905.1 Enhydra lutris kenyoni | reverse complement strand
AGCTCCTCATTTATCAAGTTTGGAAAATATAGCTCTTCCAATAATATTTTTTTCAGTTCCCCATTCTCTTCTCCTTCCCTTTGGGGACTTTAATTATATATTAGGCCACCTAAAGTTGTTACATAGTTCACTGATGCTATTTTTTAATAGTTTTCTTTCTAGGTTTATTTTAGAGTTTCTATTACTTTGTCTTTAAGTTCACCAATCTTTTCTTCTGCAATGTCCAACTCGATATTATTTAAGTGTTTTTCATCTTATTGTAGTTTTTTATTTCTAGAATTCTAGTTCAATCTGAGTGCTTTTTTTTCCCCCCTAATCTGTATGTTTTTAAAATATTTTCATGTCACTAAAGTTTTACCTATATGGGATACAATTCTAATAACTGATTCATGAGCATGTCTTCTAATTTTAACATCCATGTCAATCCTGGGACAGTTTCAATTCTTTGATTTTTCTTCTCATTACAGGCCATACTTTGTTGCTTCTTTACAATGCTGCTAGTCTTTTACTGGATGTCAGACATTGTGAATTTTACCTTACTCAGTGCCAGATATTTTCCCATTCTTTTAAATATTTCTAAATTTTGTTCTTGGTTCAAGTTACTTAAAAGCAGTTTAGTTGTTTTGGTTCTTGCTTTTAAGATTTATTAAGTGGGCCTGAGCAGTGCTCAAACTAGGGACAGTTATTCCCTCTACTGAGGCAAGATTCTTCTATGTACTTTGCCCAATGCCCCATAAATCATGAATTTTTCAACCTTAGTAGAAATAGGCATTATTAAAACAAAAATAAAACAAAAACAGACATTATTCCTGGTCATGTGTGGAAACCGAAGACAGTTGTCTCTAATCCTTTCAGGTTACTCTTTCTCCAGCTTTGGGTTGTTTCTTACACATGATCTGTAACCACCTGAATATTCTTCATACAATATGGGCCTTTACCTCCAGAAGACCTCATTTGAAATCTTTTTACTCTTTCACACATATAATACATAGCATGTGTTTTCTCTAATGCTTAAAAATTAAGTTTGGGTTTTGAGTTGATACCTTAGGACAGTGGCTAAGTGTGATTCTTAAATCAATGGTATTAGCATCACCTGGCAACTCATTAGAAATGTAAGTTAGGCTGTCCCTCAGACCTACAGACTTGGAAACTGGACAGTGAGGCATTGTGTAGAGCCAGCAATCTGTGTTTTAACAAGCCCTGCGGATAATTCTGATAGGTGCCAAAGTTAAAAAAAAAAGTTCTTAGAATTCAGTTTAAATAGGCAAGGAATCCTAGGGAACATTTCCAGTGGCCTTGAGTCCTCAGAATCAGGCAGCTACCAAACTTATTTGCATACAGGTTTGTTCTAATCAGGCAGAGAATTGAGTATGATAGTGATTACTCAAGCTGTAGAGAATATTCGAAGTAGGAAACAGTCTTTCTTCTTGGAAAGTTTCTTGATTAGGAATACTCTTTCCAAATTTTCTCTTTCCTGAAAGCAGAGGGAGTTAGGAAATGAGAAGGTTGTACAGAGTTGGGAGCTGGTGGTTACTAATCCTATTATGCACATAAGGCTTTCAGGGGCAATGAACTAAGGGACCACGCTCAGGGACCATAGCCCCAGCTTTTGGGATTTCTTGATCCCTAAAGCCATGTTGGGTAAACAGGCTATTGGCTCCAGAGAGGAAGTTGGCAGCATTTAAAAAAAGGAGAGAGTTCATGCCACAGGGCAGCATGCATTGAAAAGGAGTTGCAACAATGTTGGGCAAAAGCATTTATCTTGAGAAAAAATAGGCTTTCAACAGCAGTGGGCCAGATTCCCAGACAGGCAGATTTGTTTGTCCTGAAGGCCTTGCTCTAGCTTCTTATTATCTCTCTTAGCCACATAATGGCCCCGCCTCTTCTCTCTGCCAGTCAAGAATGGGACAAGAAGGACAAAAAAGGAGACAAAAGTGGCTGCTCTCTTGGTTTCTGTAAGTGGTTTATCTCTTCCTTGCCAAAAGGAAAATTTATTCATATTTAAATAATCAGCCTCTTCTTAAATAGACCCTAATCTGAGAACTGATTTTGCAAATGGCAGGATAACATACACAGTTGATACAATCACCCACAAATTTTGAGCACTCAGGAATTGTTTAAATTGTTATCACATTCTTTGCCCATAGAGGCGTTCAGTTCCCCAGATGGGGCTCCTTTACTCACCTCTAGCCTCAGCCCTGTCATTCCTAAAGCTCTGATAACAATTGAGGACTTGAAATTGAATTGATAATATACTTCTTTCATACACTTGTTTTGATAAACTTTTATCAATGACCTACTAAGAGGCAAGCTTGTAGCAGGTACTAGGAAACAAACAAGAAGTTCTATCTTGCCCTTGAAGAAGAAAGGTGTGCAAAAATGCAATGTATACTCTCATGGTCCTGGGAATCTTGAGCCAGGAGCTCTTTATTGCTGCAAGGTCTTTATAGTATCTTTTGTTTAGGTATAGTCTCTGAGCTCTCCACATGTTCCCTATAATTAAGTCTGTTCTGGTTTCCTGTCCCCACACTCCTTCTCCTCACCACTGTCACCATAATCAAGTTTCTAACTTAGAAGCCTGTCTTAAAATTTATTATAAAAGTTTTATTAAAATTTTTATAAATTAGTTTGTTCTAAGTCACTCTAATGGCTTAACATTAGCTCATCTACTATGTCAACTCATTTAACTTCTACAATCTAAGGAGAAGATATTATCTCCATTTACAGAAGAGGAAACTGATGTATGGATAACTTAGATAATCCTCATTCCTGCCTTGCATTGACAGTCTCCTTTAGGTTTTGGAATTCTGTCCTAAATGCAGATTCCAATGTCTGAGTTTATAGTTGCTGCTGGAATTACTCTGTCAGTGCCTGCCTAGAGGAATGCTGATCACAAACAAGAAAGAAGCTGTTTCTTACCTGGGTCTTGGCGTCTTATTAAACCTGGGTTGTTTATTTGGCTTTCTCTCCTAATAGAATGTAAGCTATTTAATAGCAAGGATCACTTGGCACATTCCTGATACATAAGATTTTTTTCTTCCCTTTATTGTAGATATTGGAGGTGTCATAAATGCTCCTGCAGTGCTTGTCTTACCTGGCAGTTCT
>NW_019156738.1:0-3107 GCF_002288905.1 Enhydra lutris kenyoni | reverse complement strand
ACCGCGGACTCGCGCAAGAGTCACCTGATCTTCCCCCAGCCCAACTACGCGGATATGCTCCTCAGTTTGGAGAGCTGTGAGAAAAAAGATCCCTTATTAACCTCCACAGATTTTCGTGAATGTAAGGATGAAGCCGAAAATATTCAGGTGAGTTCACTAATTATTTTATATCCTCAAGAAATTATTTTGTGTAATTTTCTTGATTGTTTTGTGAAACAAGTGTTTTGAAGGTGTAGTGAAAAACCTTTAAAGAGGTAAACCAAGTTCAACGAGTTCAGTGGTGATACTTTAATACAGAATACTTGTTGCTATAGGTTTTGGTGTCCTTTCCATAGTGAAAACCTGTGGACAAGATTGTGAATAAGTGGACTATCACATTTTTATACCTTCCATCTATTTTCCACTCAGTGTTCTTAATTCATGTGTTCTATAAATGAGAATGAATTGTTATATCTTTCCCATTGCCCTAGGTTATCAAGAGGTTACCCACTAGGTTATCCACCTCCACTCTGCTAACCATCAGTTTGTTCTTAATAGTTAAGAGTCCATTTCTTGGGAGTACTTGGGTACCTCAGTGGGTACAGCAACCAACTGTTGGTCTCAACTCAGCTTCTTGATCTCAAGGTGGTTAGTTGAAGTCCTGCCCTGAGCTGGGCTTCATGTGGGCATGGAGCCAACTTTAAAAAGAAAAAAGAGTCTGTTTCTTGGCTTGTTTCTCTCTTTTTCCTTGCTCATTTGTTCATTTCTTAAATTCACATATGAGTGATATCATATGGAATTTGTCTTTCTCTGATTTATTTCACCTAGTATTAGAAACTCTAGCTCCATCCATGTCATTGCAAATGGCAAGATTTCATTCTTTTTATGGCTGAATAATATTCCATTTTATATATTCACACATTTTCTTTATCCGTTCATTAGCCAATGGATACTTAGGCTGTTTCCATAATTTGGCTAGTTTAAATAATGATGCTATAAACATAGGGGTGGGTGTATCCCTTTAAATTAGTGTTTTTGTATCTTGGTAAATACCCATTAGCACCATTACTGGACCATAGGATGGTTCCGTTTTTAACTTTTTGAGGAGCCTCCATACTGTTTTCCACAGTGACTGCACCAGTTTACATTCCCACCAATAGTGTAAGAGGGCTGCTTTTTCTCCACATCCTCACCAACACTTGTCATTTCTTATGTTTTTTATTTTAGCCATTCTGACAGGTGGGAAGTGATATTTCACTTCCTGATGTAGTCAAAGCATAATAGTCTATTAAAGTTGGCTTCTACTAGAAGACTAGACTAATGCCTAAAGAATGAAATCTGTGGGACACTTGGGTGGCTCAGTCCCTTTGGCTCAGGTCATGATCTCAGAGTCCTGGGATGGAGCCCTGAGTGGGGCCTCATGTTCAGCGGGGAGTCTGCTTTTCCCTCTCCCTCTGCCCCTGCCCTTCCACCTCTCCACCATGCTTTATTTCTCTCTTGCTTTTTCAAATAAATAAAATCTTAAAAGAATGAAATGTACGCATCAAGCTTTGCTGAGATCTATATCAATGATATGGATCTAGTGCAACAATAAAGATTATTGTCTGAAACCAAAAAATATGACATATCATTTCAAGTGGCACTTGTGAAGTAAGCAGTTAGATGTTTTAAAACAAAACCCTATTGCACTATTTTAGTGGTACAGCCATGTGAAGTGTGTTTGTCTCTCCTAGTGGGAGATTGGGGATGCTTGCTTTAGGAAACAACCAAACACTCAGGTCCTAGACCAGAAATTGGTTCAATTTATTGGATCTGCTGAAAAATTCAGTTACTAATAACCCAGTCTGGGGTTAACTACTTTTATATTTGTTAGATGACATTTCAGTGAAGGCCAGCATTTCAGTTGACTAGCAGCAGCTAGAAGTGGTTGATGACAAGTAATCTTGTTTACTTGGATTTACTTCTTTACTAGGAACTATGCAAAATATTATTCCCCTTGTAACTTTGAAGGTTTATGTTACATTTTGCAACTGGGAAAATACTTGTGCAGTAGGAAGGAGGATGATAGGCTAAGTTTTCCTGGCTATGTTTACACTTTCCAGTATTAAATAGAAGGATTTTTTTTTTGGAACATAGCATTGGTGGTATTTTGGATAAAAGGGGATGTGCAACAGTGTGGAAGTGGGTTTCATATATTTTATGGGGTTCAGATGTATAAAAAGCTTGGGGAGAAGACAATATTACTGACACTTTGTGGGGCAGAAATATGATTATCAGGTATTTTGAAAAGGAGACTCCCCCAGCCAGATTCATTGGATACTTAAAAAATTTTTAAACAAAGGAGAGAAGCAACTGTTAAACCCAGTATGCTATTGCAAATGAATATTCTAAGGACTATTTCATCAACTGAGGTCATCATGGGATATTGTATTTAAGCACAAAAGTGAGAACCAGTACGTCATTGCGATAGACCAAGGTTAGCTACTTTGTGTTTGAAGGCAAAATATATCTCTCTGGTAACTTTGAAGGTTGATGTTATATTTTGTAACCAGGAAAATAATTGTGCAATGCAAAGGAGAGGGAATAGGCTAAAGTTTTTTCCGGCTATCCTTTCCTTCACTGATAGAAGTGTACATCAGATAATATTACTATAAAGAAATTATTGAAACTATTTTGAAATAAAGAAAGGTTTAGAGGTAAGTATAAATTGTGCCCTTTTAAAGACAATTTCAGCATTACTGATGCTTTCTGAAAAGTTGAAATGAATCAACATAGAGATACCCAAAAAGGAAAGAAATCAAGAAAAACAGAAACAAGGAAAGAAGAACAAAACTTTATTCATATACTGCTAATTGGTAAGTATTCAAAATTACTGTACTCTGAAATCCTTTAGGCCTAGTCTGTGTGACAGTCATCTATTAAAGTGTGGATTTGAAGATGGAGGAATAATTATGTCAGCATATGGATTACCCTGAAAATCTAGAAATTTGGTATGTTTCTGTAGCTAAGAATATGAATCAATCGTCATTAAATATACAGATATATAAAAATAATTTGTTCAGTTATGCTCAGGGTTGTAAATATTGTAGCTGGTTAAACTGAAGCAGCAGAGGCTGCAGTGTCCTAGT
>NW_019156737.1:0-3107 GCF_002288905.1 Enhydra lutris kenyoni | reverse complement strand
GCCTTGGCCCAAGCCCGTAATTTCCATCCAACCAGGGTATGCAAGTATCTGACCCCAGAAGGTAGTGCAAAACCCTGCCCTTGTGTGTACCTGAAGCACAACAGAGTACTCCTCTTTCCCCATGGCAGGAGAGAGGATGTTGATACGGTTGTACTACTTTTAGAGTGGGAGCCACCTGCATGGCCCATGAGACCACGCCCACTAGGAGGGCAACTGGGCCCAAACAGGCATTGTGACTCTTAGCCTGAGACCCCTTTCAAGCACAGCCTGTCGGGGCTGGACCAAGATCCCACAGAGAGAACCTATTGTGCCCCTAGACCCAAATCCTAACCCTTGGTGGGGTTGTCCAGGCCACGTGACCCACAACCCGTCTCTGGAATCCCTGTTTGGGCAGGACCCCTGAGATGGAAAAGAGCACTCTTCCCTTCCCCCAGAAAAACACCAAAATCTTCGGAGTCTGGCAGATTCCCCAGAAAGGGAGAATATCCAATGGACCCATGTGCTCTCCCGTCCATTCCGAGACCATCCTACATATACAGTCCAGAGAGAAAAGCCTCCGCTACTGCCTCCCAGGCACCCGAATTTCAAATCCTCAGGAGCTGCTTTCAGGGTCTGCACTTCGGGCTTGCCATAACCTCGCCCCTAATTCTTCCCCGAGTTGCTGACTGAAGACTTCGTTCCCAAAGCCTTGACCACATGCCCTCCAGGATGGGACCCCCAGAACCACACCGCATCACTGGGCCTGCTCTCCCGAGGAAACTCTGCCCGTCTCAGTGGCCCAAACCATCCAGAATGGGAGAAACCTGCAAGGCACCTGAACCCACTCCAATTTCATAGGCCGCTCTGGATTAAATGGGCAGTATGAGACACCGTCAGCACCTACCTCCAGGAAGACACGCACGTCAATGGGCCTGAGTCCGAAGATTCAACCTGACATGCCCCTAGGACCTCATCCAAAACCTAGCTTAGGTTTTCAGGCCTCCGTCCCTCCGGCCTGTTCTGGAAAACCAACATATGGCCCAACGTTGTGTCCCTGAGCCATACAATAGGACCCCTCTGGTCCCGAGAAGGAAACATTGCTCTTGGTAAAGGGGTCCCACTCACAGGCTAGGAAGTTCCTGCATGGCCCCAGAGCCACCGCCACATCCGAAGGTCTCCCTGGACACCTAGCAGCATTGTGATCCGTCAGACTGAGAACCTCCGTCAACTCAGATCCCTTGGAACTGCGAAGCAGAGCCACTGGATCAAAGCTGCCCTGTTCCTAGGATTCAGGGATAACGGAGGAAGAGTTTCCAGGTATCCATTCGGAGAGCTCTGCTATCGAATCTTTCCATATGGGGACCCTGGAGCCCTCTAACGGGACTTCCCCTGTCCCGCTGAAGGACACCTTGCTGTTTGGAGCAGCTCACAAGCTCCAGCTTGGATAAGCCTCCAAGGCATCTTGAGGCCACCCGAGAATTCGTTGGCCATCATGGATAAAAATTCCAGTGTGAGCAGACATCTCACCCTCGCCCATTCTTAGGTGCTGGAGATCTTGAAACAGTTGCGGCACATTGCAACTGTCATGCCCTCGGCACTGAACATAACCATAGCTTGTGTTTTCAGATTTCGATCCTCACAAGTTTTGCCAGCAGGCACTCCACCTTGGGAATTCTGGAGTCACAAAGCTGCCTTCCACCTGGCCAACAGAAAGAAGAAATGTCCTACAGGTCTCCCCAAAACCCCCAATGAGCGTCCAACCAAACGGCCCTCAAGGGCACCCTGATATCATAGGTCGCCCTGTGAACTAATGCTCTCGTAACACAGCCCGAGACCCAATCTCTTGTCGGCAAGCCAGATAGCGGGACCCATATCCTGCAATTGGGAACTGCCTTGGCCCGAGCTCGTTATTTTCATCCAACCTGTGTATGCAAGTATCTGACCCCAGAAGGTAGTGCAAAACCCAGCCCTTGTGTGTACCTGAAGCACAACAGATTACTCATCCTTCCCCATGGCAGGAAAGTGGATGTTGATATGGTTGTACTACTTTCAGAGTGGGAGCCACCTGTTGGACCATGAGACCACGCCCACTCAGGAGGGGCAACTGGGCACAAACAGGCATTGTGACTCTTAGCCTGAGACCTATTTCAAGCACAGCCTGTCGGCGCTGGACTAGGATCCCACAGAGAACCTATTGTGCCCCTAGACCCAAATCCTAACCCATGGTGGGGTTGTCCAGGCCACGTGATCCACAAACCGTCTCTGGAATCCCTGTTTGGCAGGACCCCTGAGATGGAAAAGAGCACTCTTCCCTTCTCCGAGTAAAACACCAAACTCTTGGGAGCCTGGCAGAATCCCCAGAAAGGGAGAATATCCCATGGACCCATGTGCTCACCCGTCCATTCCGAGACCATCCTAGGTATACAGCCCAGAGAGAAAAGCCTCTGCTACTGCCTCCCAGGCACCCGAATTTCAAATCCTGAGGAGCTGCTTTCAGGGTCTGCACATCGGGCCTGCCATAACCTCGCCCCTAATTCTTCCCCGAGTAGCTGTCTGAAGACTTCGTTCCCATAGCCTTGACCTCATGCCCTCCAGGATGGGACCCCCAGAACCACACCGCATCACTGGGCCTGACTCCCGAGGAAACTCTGTCCGTCTCAGTGGCCCAAACCATCCAGAATGGGAGAAACCTGCAAGGCACCTGAACCCACCCCAATTTCATAGGCCGCTCTGGAAAAAAGGCGGAGTATGAGACACCGTCAGCACCTACCTCCAGGAAGACACGCACGTCAAATGGCCTAGGTCCGAAGATTCAACCTGACATTCCCCTAGGACCTCTTCCAAAACCTAGCTTAGGATTTCATGCCTCTGTCCCTGCGGCCTGTTCTGGAAAACCAACATATGGCCCAACGTGGGGTCCCCGAGCCATACAGCAGAATCCCTCAGGTCCCGAGAAGGAAACTTTGCTCTTGGGAACGGGGTCGCATCCACATTCTAGGAGGTTCCTGCATGGCCCCAGAGCTACCGCCACATTCGAAGGTCTCCCTGGACACCAAGCAGCATTGTGACCCGTCAAACTGAGAACCTCCGTCATCTCAGATCCCTTGGAACTGCGAAGCAGAGCCACT
>NW_019156736.1:0-3108 GCF_002288905.1 Enhydra lutris kenyoni | reverse complement strand
AAATTTCACAGTGCAGGTTTGAAGTAAACAAAAATAATTTGTAAAGTCCCTCCTGGAAGAATGGGAGTTAAAATGATATTTTTAATTATAGCTAAAATTATTCCTATTAACTTAAGCAACAACAAGAATAATATTGAAGGAAAGCTTTTACAACATTGTGACCAAAGACTACAAGTTGGACTTTGTGAAAATACATGACTCATAGGAACATGGGATAAATAATGCCTTTCCAACCCTGGTGATGCTCAACTTCAAAGCTAAAAGATACTTTATATTTTGGATGAGAAGATGAAAGGGCTGTGCAGGAGCTTTTACCACCTCAGGGAACGGGTTCTCAATGGTAATAGAGAAATAAGTCTGAAGCATTCCCTATGAGCAAACTGTTAGTGTTTCTGGGTTAAATACAGTGAATGGACTTTGTGCAGAGAGTGGAGAAATCAGGAAGTCACTCTAGCATGGAGGCCTGTCTCTTGGAGTGTTAGATTTCTTTGATTATTTTTAAATTATTTTATTTATTAATTGACAGAGACAGTGAGACAGCACAAGCAAGGGGAGCAGCAGAAGGAGAGGGAGAAGCAGGCTCCCTGCTGAGCACAGAACCCCATGCGGGGCTTGATCCCAGGACGCGGGTATCATGACCTGAGCAGAAGGCAGATACTAAACCATCTGAGCCACCCAGGTGCCCCCATATCTCTAATTCTTATGTTATTCCTTCTTCAGGAATAATGAGAGAAACTTAGAGGACTTTATCAAATGCTATGTGTGTATAAATGCTGTTATTTTTAAAAGAATAGGTGCTTGGTAGAAATTATTTAGCAAAGTAGGAAGAACATCAAGTTGGATGGGATCAAGTGAAGGGATTGCCTAGGTGTGAGCTCCATCTTTTCCAGATTCTGTCCAGAGTGACTTTGACAAAATCAACTTCTTCCTCCTCTCCTCAGATTTATCTCACTTGTTGGAAAAAAAAAAAAAAAAGTCCATACTACATTTCACATAGTTTGCTGTAAGAACCAAATGAAATACTACAGTTGAATCATAAATGGTGAGGAGTTAAGCTAAATCACTTACTGAACTTTTTAAAGTATTTATTTTATTGTGAAATGTTCCAGTTTTTGAAATGGTAGGAACTAGAAGGGATATATGCATCTAATGACATTTTGTTTAAAATGCTGCTAGTACCCTCAATTCCCTTGTTATAATGGCCACTCCTACTTTTCTTTGGTTCAAATTCAACACTGATAACTTCCATTCTAAACGTAGTGGTTTAGGATACTGATTCTGAATCCAAATCCATGAGTTTGACTCTCATTTCTTTCACTTGCTGGTGAGCTACGTTAATTCTTCTTACTTTTTACCACCTTGTTTCTTCCTAGTAATGGGGATTATAATAAACACCACTTACCCAATAAAGATATTTGGTGTATTAAATGACATTATACCTGCCACACACATAGTGAGGAACCAAACATGATGGCTATATTTCTTATTTTCACACCAGCTCACCAAGGCAAATAAAGCAAAAGCACTTATCCCACCTAGAGGCAACTTAATCCCCCCACCTGTGTCCCCCAGCCCATTCATTTCTCATTCCTCAAAGACTCTGCTTCTTGCTATACTTCTCCCTTTTCTCTTTTCTTAGAACATTTTACTTTCAATGTTTATTGTATGATATCCTTAAACTTCATAAAGTTCAATTTTTCACCAGTAAACAACCCTTTGCTTAGACCATGAGAATTGATGTTCCTAATAAATTTTCCCTATCCTCTCTATTCTTGCCTTTCCATGCTTCAAATAATCTTAAATAAACTACCTTTGGGGGGGGAAGGTAACGCTTTGAAAATTCCTATGTCTAGTATAAGTTCATATCCAACTTCTTGATTCTGTAACTTCTCTCCTTCCAACCCCTAAACATACCTTCTTTCTTTTTTTTTAAAGATCTTATTTATTTATTTGACAGACAGAGATCACAAGTAGGCAGAGAAGCAGACAGATAGAGAGAGGTGGAAGCAGGCACCCTGCAGAGCACAGAGCCTGATGTGGGGCTCGATCCCAGGACACTAGGACCATGATCTGAGCCGAAGGCAGAGGCTTTAACCCACCAAGCCACCCAGGTGCCCCCATACCTTCTTTCTTAACCTTCTTTTATTTTTCTCTGTTTCACTCGAGAAGACTCATTCATTTTCTTGGCTTCAGTGATAATCTCTATGAGGAAAACTAAAAAATTTCTATCATGGGACCTGATCTCTCTCTGATCCAACTTTTCATTGAATGGTTTATCACAAAAATTAAAAAAGTATATATATATATATTTACTCCAAACACAAAGTTTCCACTCAGAATTAGCCCTTTTTTTCTAATTTACCTTTCCCTATTAATGGCGTTTCTATTGTCCCAGCCCCCTCAGATCTGAAACTATAAAGATACATTTGACTAATTCCTCTTATTCATTCACTATATTCTGTAAATATAGAGAACTCCATAGTTTTACTTATAAAGAATTATTTTGTTCTTCACCTTCTTCCTAACTCCACAGTTATGGTCCACATTTCAACCATAATCAAATGACAGTTACAGCCCTTTCGTTAGCCTTTCCAGGATTTCTGTTACTTTCTCATCCAATTTTTCTTATTATAATTAACAGTTTGACTCTCATTTCTGTCACTTACTACTGAGCTATGTTAATTCTTCTTACTTTTTACTGCCTTATGTTTCTTCCTAGTAATGGGGATTATAATAAACACCACTTACCCAATGAAGTTATTTGGTGTATTAAATGACATAATACCTGTCATGCACATAATGAGGAACCAAACATAATGGCTATTTTTCTTATTTTCACACCATCTCACCAAGGCAAATAAAGCAAAAGCACTTATCCCACCTAAAGGCAACTTAATCCCCCCACCTGTGTCCCCCAGCCCATCCATTTGTCATTCTTCATTCTTTTCTTAGAACCTTTGATTTTCAATGTTTATTGTATGATATCCTTAAACTTCATAAATCTCAATTTTCCACCAATAAACAACTCTTTGGTTAGACCATGACAATTGATGCTCCAAATGAACTTTCCCTATCCTCTCTATTCTTGCCTTTCTAGTTTTCCCTATC
>NW_019156735.1:0-3108 GCF_002288905.1 Enhydra lutris kenyoni | reverse complement strand
GGGGGGATGGGGTTACTGGATGACGGGCATCAAGGAGGGTACATGATATGGTGAGCACTGGGTATTATACTCAATGAATGAATCACTGAACATTATATCAAAAACTAATGATGTACTATAGCTTGGCTAATTGAATTTAAATAAAAATAAATAAAAATAAAAAATAAACATTGGGGTACAGATGGCCCTTCTTTTCACTACATCTATATCTTTCGGGTAAATACCCAGTAGTGCAATTGCAGGGTTTAGGGAAGCTCTATTTTTAATATCTTGAGGAATCTCCACACTGTGGAAAGAACCAAGATGCCCTTCAACGGACGAATGGATAAGGAAGATGTGGTCCATATACACTATGGAGTATTATGCCTCCATCAGAAAGGATGAATACCCAACTTTTGTAGCAACAAGGATGGGACTGGAAGAGATTATGCTGAGTGCAATAAGTCAAGCAGAGAGAGTCAAGTATCATATGGTTTCACTGATTTGTGGAGCATAAAAAATAGCATTGAGGACAAGGGGAGTTAGAGAAAAGGGAGTTGGGGGAAATTGGAAGGGGAGGTGAACCATGAGAGACTATGGACTCTGAAAAAAACAATCTGAGGGTTTTGAAGGGGCGGGGGTGGGAGGTTGGGGGAACCAGGTGGTGGGTATTGGGGAGGGCACAGATTGCATGGAGCACTGGGTGTGGTGCAAAAACAATGAATACTGTTACGCTGAAAATAAATTAAAAAAATAAAAAAAATAGGTAGATTGCTATAAAAAAATAAATAAAAAATAAATAAAATGGGAATGGGATAAAAACAAAAGAAATGGCTTTTGGCTGCCTTGATTTGAGGTTTCTTTTCTATCCACTTCCTTCTTTTCCTGGAAGGGTAGTCCTGGATAAAGACCCTTGGCACCCAGGTGTGAGAGCAAGGATTTAGACATGCATGGGAGGGCTTGGAAGGTGCCTCATCTTCATCATGCCTGTTACTCACTGCAGACAAACAGGATGAAAACACGAGTTTCCCCCATCTCAGTACAGCCCTTATGTGTTCTCTTCTTGGTCGTGCCCAGCCGGAGCGCTTCTCACTCTTGGGACTCTGGTATTTTGCCTTTAGATGAGGTTTACCAATGGACAGAATATAAATCTTTGCTCTCTCAGAATATCTGCACAAACAGATCTTAAATAGCATCTAATCCGACATTTCATTTGAGAGATGAGGATTTTGAGGGCTACAGTATTTCTAGCTGTCCAAAGCGTACACAGCTCTTCTCTTTACAAAATCCTTCTTTTTCTTACTGTTTGGGGAGGAAGTATGCTGGCAACTTTCTCTAAGTAGCAGAGAACCAACAAGCTCTAAGGGAAATTAAACACAGAAGAAAATTTTGCTTATCTGTATAATCTAAAAAGTATCTTCTACTGAAGTACTTCCCTAAATATTAAGTACTGAATCATAAGAACATGTAGTCTCAGGATTTTAAAAGTGGAGTGAAAAATGATGACCAGGTAGATGGCATGAAGTGGTATCACAGGAATGCTCTAAGGACAACCACCTGTCCCCCACATCACCTTTCATGCAGCATTTGCTTGGTACTGAGTTGGATGATTATCTAGAAGACAGCACACAGATAACGGTGTTCTCTTTCCACAGAGAAAGCTGTTTCCTCGAGCTGAGACTTCATGTCAGCCAATGGATTCTGCCAAAATTAATACTGATAAAAAATAATATTATCCCCAAACTCTATAGTTCAAAAAAGGAAGAGAGTGATATATTCTGGGAAATTGTTTTTTAGGTCTTGAATTTGTGTTTTCAGGACCCATGTGTATGTGTAAAAGAGGGAGAGAAAGAGAGAGATAGATAAACGTAATGTCATCAATTAACACCACCTTTGGATTAAAAGTGATCTTAGAGTTTCTCTAGATGAATCTCCCTAATTTTAAAGAAAATCAAAGTGAGACTAAAAACAGTGGCTTGACCACTAGAGACAGACACACTGTAATCATTTAATTTTCGAGTCTTGAAGACCTCTCTCATTTTTGCTAGAGGACAAAATAGTTATTAATGCATGAATACTTAAATAATTAACAAAAGGAAGTCTCAGGCCAATGAAGAAATACAGGCATTTATTCTATACGTGTTTTATAACTTCTTCACCCGCTCCTTCTTTTCCATCATTCAGACTAGAGAAACTGCCTGCCTGAGAGTATCTTGAATTCCCCTGCGTGCATTCTGAGGGATTGAGCTCATTCGAGTGCCGATTCCTTGGTGCCACAGTGCGTCCTAGAAAGAGATGGAGAGGTGATTTGGTTGAATTACAATAACATCCATTTCAGTTCTTCGGTTCTGATGCCCGGGCTGCATTCCTGCAGTCGTGGCGTCCTGCAGACTAGAAGTACGAAGCCTATTATAGAGGCGCACGAACATTACGGTCACATGGTATGTTTATTAGGCTCAACGATCACAAAATATAAAGGACCAAGCAACATACCCTGCAGAGTGAAGGCACTTGAAACCGCAAGCCTTTAGGAAGTGGAGTGCACAGGAGCGCCACGAAAGTGTGGGGAAGAGGACGCGGTACAGAGTCAGGTGGCTGAGCTTAGGCTGCCGTCTGTAGGTGGTGACATGTCACTGTTCGGGAATCCTGGGTCCAGTCCTTCCACCCCGCAGAAGGGCCTTTTGTGGATGATTCAGATAATGTTTGTAAAGTATTGAAAACATTTACTACCATGGATTTCAGCCACGTCCCTTTGAAAAGCCCTGAGCTCTTCCTTGTGTTTGTGTTAAAAGTGTGTTTTTGTGTTAAAAATAAATTATATGATGCCTTTTTTGGGGTAGTTTTGAAAGGTCGTTGCCAAGATAAAGTATTCCTGAGGTCAGGGTAATCCTGGAAGATTGTTTGAGAAGCACCTTTGCATGGGGGCAGCTGACAGACCTTGCTCTCAGGAGCACCACAGAGCTTGAAACTTGAAAGTGAAATATCAAGCCCTTGAGTCTCCCACACGTTTGGTGGCTCCTGTACAATTACTGCCGCGCGACAGCAGTTCCGGCGATGGGCATGCTTCTGAGTGGCGCTGACCCAGCTAGCGTGGCATTCCCGGGACCTCGCGAGCGCTGCCTCATGCCC
>NW_019156734.1:0-3109 GCF_002288905.1 Enhydra lutris kenyoni | reverse complement strand
TGAATTTAAAAAATCAGTCATGTACTTCATTTTCCTATTAACCTGAGGAATTGTTATCAATTTGCCAAATAAATAAGGTATTTCTAAGTAAACATAAGCACTGGCAGAGAGAAAAAAATAAACAATATCACATAGTGTATGTTTTCTTTCCTTTAAATAAAAAAATATTTAAATTACATCCCTTATTAGTTTTGTCAATCAGTTATCTTTGCCTATTCTGAAGTTGTTTTTCTTTTTATTATTGAATACATAATATTTTTCCATTTGCATCATTTAGCCCATCACCTCATATACAAATTCATAAACCACATTAATTAACAATTTTAAGTTTTTATTGCTCAAAGTATTAATAAGAATTAGCACCTCTAAAGAGCTGTCTTTCTTATTTAAAAAAAAATGTATTAAAATATGTAAAGCCAATTCTCCAAAGAAAAAATATCCTCTGAACTTGTCATGTCTGATTGACTTGTAGAGGTGTCAGGCACTCTGTTTATCCAGAAAGCACTAGGATAATCCTCATTCCCTCCACTATTTTGCAGTGTAGTGTCTGGTTTAAGCCACTTAAGTATTAGAAATGCAGGTGGAAATGTGTAAATCAAACTTCAAACTCTTCCATTTATGGAAATAGAAAATAGAAATTTAGCAATAATTAATGCTTTATATAAGAAGTAATAATAAAATATCACTTTATCCCTGCTATTTATTTGTATATAATTTACATGATATTTGTAATTATTCTTACATTTTTTAAAGAAAATAACACCACTATTTTACTTACCATGAGCAGTTTATGTTGGTATTTCTTTTCTGTAGTTTACATGAGCAAGGATCAAGGATAATGAAAGGTAAACATACTCACTAGAAAAAAATATTTAATTTTGTGGGCAGAAAGATTAATATAAAATAATCTCATGTTAATTCAAACCAAAGAGATAAAGTGTGAATATTTTAATAATGTTATTTGTCTGCACTATCACATATATCTGAATATATGGTAGTATCTATGGCTTGGTTAATAAAGATTTCTCATAAATTCCTTTGTTTAATACTCTATAATTTATAAAATGTGTGTCCAAATAATCCTACCTCACAAACATTCATGAAGATTATCATAGCTGAGATGATTAAATTGAAACGGGAAATATATATTAGTTTCCAATTATCTTAAAGGAATGAAGACATCTCCACAGGAAATCTAAGGGGAGGATGTCCCTAAGGAGAAATAAGAAAGATGAAAAAACATTCCAAAGAACCTACAAAACACCAGTTGACCTTGTCTTTGTTCTTTCATTAAATATAAGCTTATTATTTCAAGCATGATGATAAACAATTGTTAGAGTTGTCACATTAAACACTGCCCATTTCATGACAATCATGTAGACAATCAGCAAGTCGTTCTGTAAATAAGCAGAATATTTTGGATCATACATATTACGTGCCAAGATACCAATAATATGTGCCAAGATAATTCCTTTTGAGGTTTCGTGGGGGGTTTTTCCAATATGTGAATCTGTCACTGGGAGAACAGCATATGGGTACCTAACTCAAATACTTCTCCTACTTGTTTTTTTTTTACAAGCAGCTGTGTTCAATATTAAGAAAAGAAATAGAACTTCTGCTTAATATCTTGCTTAGAGAATGAATATTTTCTTCAGTGATTTGAGAATGTACACCTAAGTTCAACCTTTTTGAAATACTACTAATCATTATAACACCTATCATTTATTGAATATTTACTATGCATGAACTACTATGATGACTGACATCATACATTATTCAATTAATCATCATAATAGGCAAAGTACACATGATTATTAACTTTTTTGGCTGTTGAAAAAAACAAGAATTAGGGAAATCAGTTTACATGCTCACACTCA
Organism: Enhydra lutris kenyoni; assembly: GCF_002288905.1. Classification (NCBI taxonomy): domain Eukaryota; kingdom Metazoa; phylum Chordata; class Mammalia; order Carnivora; family Mustelidae; genus Enhydra; species Enhydra lutris. The sequence goes on along the minus strand of NW_019156734.1, from coordinate 1,232 downwards.
TGACGAAGTTTAGAAATTATATAGAGTGGCACCTCGGTGGCTCAGTGGGTTAAGCCAATGCCTTCAGCTCGGGTCATGATCTCAGGGTCCTGGGATAGAGTCCCACATGGGGCTCTCTGCTCAGCAGGGAGCCTGCTTCCCCTTCTCTCTCTCTGCCTGCCTCTCTGACTACTTGTGATTTCTCTCTGTCAAATAAATAAATAAAATCTTTTTTAAAAAAAAGAAATTATATAGAGACACAATTGCAATTAGATCTTTAATTCCAAAGTGCAGTTTGTTAAACCATTATGAAATATTTCTAATTAAGTAAATTCATAGTTGGTGGCAGGCAGATGATGATAATTAGAAAGATGATAGAGATGGTGATACATGATAGATAGATGATAGACAAAAGGGCTATTTAATTTAGAAAATAATCAACAATCTAATGCCTGATGCCACACTTAGGATATAAGTGCTGAACTTTTATTTTGAATGAATAAATATTTGATTGAAAATTTAACATTCTTATTTCATAAATGCAAAAGCTTTTTCAAGAAATGAACTCATGAAGCTTTTTGAATATACCTTTAAAATAAAATTTTGATTTTCAACCAAATTTTATGTATTTTAAAGTTTAAAGGACCATATTACAGGAGGGAAAAAGCCTACAGTTGAGCATAAATAGAAATAAAGGAAGCAACAGTAATTCACACTGAACAAACCACGGGTAATAATCTAAGATACAGAAATAATTAGTGTGTGACTCTTTAAACTGTCATGTTCTGATCACTGATCTGTCCAATGAGATATATTCTTTTACTTTTTTTAAAGATTTTATTTATTTACTTGACGGAGATCACAAGTAGGCAGAGAGGCAGGCAGAGGGGGGGGAAGGCGGCTCCCTGCTCAATGTGGAGCTTGATCTCAGGACCCTGGGGTCATGATCTGAGCTGAAGGCAGAGACTTTAACCCACTGAGCCACCCAGGTGCCCCATGAGATATATTCTAAAGAGCAAAGGGATGAAAAACCTTTTTTTTTTTAATTTTTATTTCTTTTCAGTGTAACAGTATTCATTGTTTTTGCACCACATTGTTTTTGCACCACACCCAGTGCCCCATGCAATCTGTGCCCTCTCTAATACCCATCACCTGGTTCCCCCATCCTCCCATCCAACGCCCCTTCAAAACCCTCAGGTTGTTTTTCGAGTCCATAGTCTCTCATGGTTCACCTCCCCTTCCAATTTCCCTCA
>NW_019156733.1:594-3112 GCF_002288905.1 Enhydra lutris kenyoni | reverse complement strand
CCAGATGAGGGTCCAGCAGCATGGCCCTCAAGGGCACACTGATATCATAGGCCGCCCTGTGAACTGATGCTCTGTCTGACACAGCCCGAGCCCCGGCCTCCTGTCAGACAGTCACATAGCACGACCCATATCCTGCAGGTGGGCTCTGTCTTGGTCAGAGCCCTTCATCTCCTGCGAACTTGGTTATAAACGTATCTGACCCCAGAAGGTAGCGCAAATCCCTGCCTTTGGGGGAACCTTAATCACAGCAGAGTACTGTTCCTTCCTCATGGCAGGAATGTGGATGTGGAGTTGGTTGTACTACTTTAGAATGGGAGTCAGCTACATGGCCCATGAGACCACGCCCACTCAGGAGGGGCAGCTGGGCACAAGCAGGCATTGTGACCCTCAGCCTGAGACCCTTTAAAGCACAGCCTGTTGGGGGCTGGACCAGGAAGCCAGAGAGCAAGCCTCTCGTGCCTCTTGGCCCAAATCCTAACCCTTGGTGGGGTTGTCCAGGCCACGTGACCCACCACCCCACTATGGAATCCTTGTTTGGGCGGGACCCCTGACATGGAAAACAGCACTCTTCCCTTCCCCCAGAAAGACAGCAAACTCTTGGGAGCCGGGGAAAAAGCCCAGATAGGAAGAATCTCACATGGACCCATGTAGCAAAACTATCATTCCGAGGCCATCCTCGATATAGGGTCTAGAGAGAGAAGCCTCTGCTACTGCTCCCAGGCATCCGAATTTCAAATCCTGAGGAGCTGCTTTCAGGGTCTGCAGATCGGGCCTGCCATATCTTCGCTCCTAATTCTTCCCCGTGTTGCTGTCTGAAGACTTGGTTCCCAAAGCCGTGACCACTTGCCCTCCAGGATGGGACCTCCTGGACAGAACAGCATCACTGGGCCTGCTCTCCCGAGGGAACTCTGCACATCTCAGTTGCCCAAACCTTCCAGAATGGGAGAAAACTTCAAGGCAACTGAACCCACACCAATTTCATAGGTTGCTCTGGAAAAAATGCGGAGTCTGACTGACACACCTTCTGCACCTACCTACAGGAAGAAACGCACGTCAATGGACCTGAGTCTGCAGATTGAACCTGACATGCCCATAGAACCTCATCCAATACCTAGCTTAGTATTACAGGCCTCCGTCCCTCAGGCCTGTTCTAGAAAACCAATTTATGCCCAACGTGTGGCCTCTAGCCATACAATAGAATCCCTCTGGTCTCGAGAAGGAAACCTTGCTCTTGAGAACAGGGACCAACCCTCAGCCTAGGAGATTCCTGCATGGCCCAGCCACAGCCAAATTCTAAGATCTACCTGGACACCAAGCAGCATTGGGACCCGTCAGACTGAGAACCTCTGTCAACTTAGATCACTTGGAATTTAGAACCAGAGGCAGGGGATCCAAGCTGCCCTGTTCCTTGGCTGCTGTGGTAACGCGAGGTGGGGATTCCAGGCATCCATTCGGAGAGCTCTCCTGTCGAATCTTTCCATGTGGGAGACCTCTAACCTGACTTCCCCTGTCCCGCAGAAGGAAACCTTGTGGTTTGGAGCAGCTCACAAGCTCCAGCTTGGATAAGCCTCCAAGGCTTCTTGAGGACACCCGAGCATTCGTTGGCCATTATGTATACGAATTCCAGTGTGAGCAGACATCTCACCCTCGCCCATCCTCAGGTGCTGGAGATCTGAAACAGCTGCTGCACATTGGAACTGTCATGCCCTCGACACTGAACATAACCATAGATTGTGTTTTCAGATTTCGATCCTCACAAGCCTTGCCAGCAGGCCCTCCACCTTGGGAATTCCGGAGTCACAAAGCTGCCTTCTACCTGGCCAACAGAAAGAAGAAATGTCCTACAGTTCTGCCCAAAACCCCAAATGAGCGTCTAACCACACGGCCCTCAAGGGCACTCTGATATCAGAGGACGTCCTGTGAACTAATGCTCTGTGTAACACGGCCCGAAAACCAATCTCATGTCGGCCAACGAGATAGCGGGACCCATATCCTGCTGGTGGGAACTGCCTTGGCCCGAGCCCGTTATTTCCATCCAACCTGGGTTTGCAGGTAACTGACCCCAGAAGGTAGTGCAAAACCCTGCCCTTGTGTGTACCTGAAGCACAACAGAGTACTCCTCCTTCCTCATGGCAGGAAAGTGGATGTTGCAATGGTTGACTACTTTAAGAGTGGGAGCCACCTGCATGGCCCAGGAGTCCACAGCCACTCAGGAGGGACAACTGGGCACAAACAGGCATTGTGACTCTTAGCCTGAGACCCCTTTTAAGCACAGCCTGTTGGGGCTGGACCAGGATCCCACAGAGAGAACCTATTGTGCCCCTAGACCCAAATCCTAACCCTTGGTGGGGTTGTCCAGGCCACGTGACCCACAACCCGTCTCTGGAATCCCTTTTTGGGCAAGATCCCTGAGATGGAAAAGAGCACTCTTCCCTTCCCCCAGAAAAACACCAAACTCTTGGGAGCCTGGCAGAATCCCCAGAAAGGGAGAATATCCCATGGACCCATTTGCTCACCC
>NW_019156733.1:0-494 GCF_002288905.1 Enhydra lutris kenyoni | reverse complement strand
CCCTGAAAAACACCAAACTCTTGGGAGCCTGGCAGAATCCCCAGAAAGGGAGAATATCCCATGGACCCATGTGCTCACCTGTCCATTCCGAGACCATCCTAGGTATACCGTCCAGAGAGAAAAGCCTCTGCTACTGCCTCCCAGGCACCGGAATTTCAAATCCTGAGGAGCCGCTTTCAGGGTCTGCACATCGGGCCTGCCATAACCTCGCCCCTAATTCTTCCCCGAGTTGCTGTCTGAAGATTTCGTTCCCAAAGCCTTGACCACATGCCCTCCAGGATGGGACCCCCAGAATCACACCGCATCCCTGGGACTGCTCTCCCGAGGAAACTCTGGCCGTCTCAGTTGCCCAAACTATCCAGAATGAGAGACACCTGCAAGGCACCTGAACCCACCCCAACTTCATAGGCCGCTCTGGAAAAAAGGCGCAGTATGAGACACCGTCAGCACCTACCTCCAGGAAGACACGCACGTCAATGGGCCTGAGTCCGAAG
>NW_019156732.1:1019-3112 GCF_002288905.1 Enhydra lutris kenyoni | reverse complement strand
AAAAAAAAAAAGAAATGAAACAATTAAAAGAAGAAAACGAATAAAGAAAAAATATGAAAAGGAAAAAATATATATATATATTAGGTAAACTAGTTAAAAAACATTAAAAAAGAAAAGGATAAAGGTTAAAAAAAATTAGCAGAAGAAGAGAAAAAAAATTGAAAAAGAAAAAAAAATTAAATTAACTGCAAGGTTAAAGAATCATGGGGAGAAAACTGTGAGTTCCGTGCTTTGCTTTTTCCTCCTCTGGAATTCCTCTGCTCTCCTTGGTATTGAAACTGCACTCCTTGGCAGGTGAACTTGGTCCTGGCTGGATTTCTTGTTGATCTTCTGGGGGAGGAGCCTGTTGTAGTGATTCTCAAGTGTCTTTGCCCCAGGCGGAGTTGTACCACCCTTACCAGGGGCTGGGCTGAGTAATCCGCTCGGGTTTGCTTTCGGGAGCTTTTGTTCCCTGAGCACTTTCTGTAGATTTCCGGTGGGCGGGAATGAAGGTGGCGGCCTCCCAGTCTCTGGCCCAGAGGAGCCGAGAGCCCGGGGCCCCACTCCTCAGTGCACCCTCAGAGAACAGCGCCCAATTACTCCCGTCACCCTGGCCTCCGGCCACGCTCCGAGCTGACTGCCCCTGCGACCGGTTCAAGGCAACCCCGAGCTGAGCGCTCACTCCTCGGCTCTGTCTCTGTAGCCGGCTTTCCCGTTCTAATACCTGTAAGCTCGGGACACTCAGACACCCCCGATCCTTCTGTGACCCTGCGGGACCTGAGGCCACACTGACCCCGCATGGGATTCACCCCTGTTAAGCCTCTGGAGTGATGTCCCTCAGCGGAATAGACTTTTAAAAGTCCCGATTTTGTGCTCTGCCGCTTGTGGGGAGCTGGCCCCTCCCCCCACGGTCTATCTTCTTGTCTGTATCTTTGGGGTAAATACCCAGTAGTGCAATTGCAGGGTCATAGGGAAGCTCTCTTTTTAATTTCTTGAGGAATCTCCACTCTGTTCTCCAAAGAGATGGCACCAATTTGCATTCCCACCAACAGTGTAAGAGGGTTCCCCTTTCTCCACATCCCCTCCAACACATGTTGTTTCCTGTCTTGCTAATTTTGGCCATTCTAACTGGTGTAAGGTGGTATCTCAATGTGGTTTTAATTTGAATCTCCCTGATGGCTAGTGATGATGAACATTTTTTTCATGTGTCTGATAGCCATTTGTATGTCTTCATTGGAGAAGTGTCTGTTCATATCTTCTGCCCATTTTTGGATATGATTATCTGTTTTGTGTGTGTTGAGTTGGAGGAGTTCTTTATAGATCCTGGATATCAACCTTTTGTCTGTACTGTCATTTGCAAATATCTTCTCCCATTCCGTGGGTTGCCTCTTTGTTTTCTTGACTGTTTCCTTTGATGTGTAGAAGCTTTTGATCTTGATGAAGTCATAAAAAGTTTATTTTGGCTTTTGTTTCCTTTGCCTTTGGAGACATATCTTGAAAGAAGTTGCTATGGCTGATATCGAAGAAATTACTGCCTATGGTCTCCTCTAGGATTCTGATGGATTCCTGTCTCAAATTGAGGTCTTTTATCCATTTTGAGTTTATCTTTGTGTACAGTGTAAGAGAATGGTCAAGTTTCATTCTTCTACATGTATCTACCCAGTTTTCCCAGCACCATTTATTGAAGAGACTGTCTTTTTTCCACTGTATATTTTTTCCTGTTTTGTCGAAGATTAACTCACCATTGAGTTGAGGGTTCATATCTGGGGTCTCTACTCTGTTCCACTGTTCTATGTGTCTGTTTTTATGCCAGTACCATGCTGTCTTGGTGATCACAGCTTTGTACTAAGGCTTAAAATCAGGTAACATGATGCCCCCAGTTTTATTTTTGTTATTCAACATTTCCTTAGCGATTCGAGGTCTCTTCTGGTTCCATATAAATTTTTGGATTATTTGCTCCATCTCTTTGAAGAATACTGGTGGAATTTTGATTGGAATGGCATTAAAAATATAGATTGCTCTAGGTAGTATAGACATTATAACAATGTATATTCTTCCGACCCAAGAGCATGGAATGGTCTTCCATATTTTTGTGTCTTCTTCAATTTCTTTCA
>NW_019156732.1:0-919 GCF_002288905.1 Enhydra lutris kenyoni | reverse complement strand
CTCTAATTTCCCTTTCTGTATTTTCATTGTTAGTGTATAAGAAAGCCACTGATTTCTGTACATTGACTTTGTATCCTGCCATGTTACTGAATTGCTGTATGAGTTCTAGTAGTTTGGCGGTGGAGTCTTTTGCCTCAGACCTGTCCACAGAGACCTGGCAAGCCATAAAGGGCTGGCAAGATATATTCAGGGCACTAAATGAGAATAACATGCACCCAAGCATACTTTATCCAGCAAGACTGACATTCAAAATGGATGGAGAGATAAAGAGTTTCCAAGACCAGCAAGGCGTAAAAGACTATGCAACTACCAAGCCGACACTGCAGGAAATATTAAGGGGGGTTCATAAAAGAGGAAAAATCCTAAGAATAGCATTGAACAGAAATATAGAGACAATCTACAGAAAGAAAGACTTCAAAGGTAACACGATGTCAATAAAAACATATCTATCAATAATCACTCTCAATGTGAATGGCCTAAATGTGCCCATAAAATGGCACAGGGTTGCAGATTGAATAAAACAACAGGACCCATCCATATTTTGCCTACAAGAGACCCATTTTGAACCTAAAGATACACCCAGACTGTTTTTTTTTTTTTTTTTTTTTTTTTTTTTTTTTTTTTTTTCTCAAAAGAAGGCTGGGGTAGCGATTCCCATATCAGATAAATTAGATTTTAAACTAAAGACTGTAGTCAGAGATACAGAAGGACACTACATAATTCTTAAAGGGACTATCCACCGAGATGATCTAACAATTGTAAATATCTATGCCCCCAATATGGGAGCAGCCAATTACATAAGAAAACTGTTAATCAAGATAAAGAGTCATATTGATATGAATACATTAATAGTAGGAGATCTTAACATGCCTCTCTCAGAAATAGACAGATCATCAAAGCAGAAAATCAATAAAGAAAC
>NW_019156731.1:0-3113 GCF_002288905.1 Enhydra lutris kenyoni | reverse complement strand
ATAAATCCAAATTAACATTGAATAAAATGGGAATTTATTCACTGAGTCTTTTACAGGCACTGAGATGAGGGTACACTATGACCTGAGCCATGGGTAAGCAGGAAGTTCTTTTGGAGTTTCAATTTCTTATAAATATCTTTTACATATAACTTATGTACTGTATGAAAAAAAGAATCTCTGCAGTTGAGACAACCTAGGGGAGGTAGATGAGCTGATTAATATAGAAAGCGAGATGCACTTTTTAAAACAGCCTAATTGCTTTATGGATTCTGGCTTTCTCTTTGAATCCTTAGTTCAGAGTTTCAAAATTTCCAACCAGGGATGCCTCTACAATTTTTGAGATCATCTCAAAATGAAAACTTGGGAACATAATTCAAAAACCAGGTTAAAATATATCATCAGGTAATGTTTCTATGGGAATCATTTATCTAAAATGCTTTACCCTTCATACATATTAGTTTCATGTCTCCCATTTATTTTTTAAAGATTTTCTTCTTTTCAACCATCACAACCAGGTTCAAAGAAAAAGGAGGACATCGTGCTGAGGTATCCTGTATACCTTCTGACCCCACACAGGTATGGCCTTCCCATTATCACCTTCCCCATGACCTTTTCACAGTGGAAGATCCTATGTTGCCACATCATGAGACCCAAAGCCCACAGTTTCTCTAGAGTTCATTCTTGCTGTTGTAGGTTCTTTGGGTTTGAACAAATGTGTAAAATATGTATCCACCATTGCAGTATCATAGAGAGTATGTCATTACATTAAACATGCTCTGAGCTATACTGATACCTCTTGTTCCCCTCAACCCTTGGCAACAACAATCTTTTACTCCTTCCAGAGTTTTGTCTTTTCCAGAAAGCCATAGAGCCTGAATCGTACCTTATAGCCTTTTCGGATGGGTTGTTTTTACTTAGTAAAATGCATATAATTTCCCCCTATCTCTTAATGGCTTCATACCTCATTTCTTTTTGGCACAAAATCATATTCCATTATTGGATGTGTCACAATTTATTTATTCATTCACTTATTGAAAGACAGTTAGCTTACTTCCAAGGTTGGTAATTATGAATAAAACCCCTATAAAACATTTGTGTACAAGTCTGTGTGTACACATAACTTTTCAAATCCTTTGGATAAATACAAAGGAAGACCATTGCTGGACAATGTAGTAAGAGTATGTTTAGGTCTGTAAAAAAAACTGCCAAACTGCTTTCTTGAAATGTCCAGGTATACACATTCAATTTGTAGTAATTTCCCAACAATATTTACTAGACCCTTTGCTGCATACCAAAGCCCCAGCTAGTCCAAAACAGGCATACACACCACAGGTGGCCATGCCAACTGCTCAGCTCACACACAGCCTGCTGTGATCCAGAACCTGAGCCTGCATGTGTTCCTGCTGAGTCCTGCTGCCCACATATCTCTCTACTCAGGCACTTGTTCCCCCACTTATGGGACAAGCTTTTAAAAGACAGGTACAAAGATAAAATTAGTATTGATTTCAAGACAGTGAGGGCACAACATCAAACTAAGGGCAGGGTTCTTTGGGAGAGTTGGGGGCTATGTAGTTGTACAGGTCCCATGCTCAGGAAGCTGGTTTTTCTCCCAGCTTCAGTGAGTCTGCCCATCTTTCTCTATCTGAATTTTCAGGGGCACAGGACTTCCTATCAATGCCCTTTTCTCAACATAAAAACCAGTGCACGCTGGAACTCAGTATGTGCTGGAATCTTCCACATGCAAGTTTCAACTCTGGGTTTGGGGTCAGCAGTCTTTGTCTATGGCTACAACAGAGTAGAGTTCTTTTAGGGTTGTCCTGGAGGATTTCTGCTCCCTTTTCCAAACCGGGAATGATGTTACAATATCATGAAAATAGGTTCATTCAAAATGCAAGGGAGAGTGATGATTTTCATGGAACAGAATGAAAATTTCCATGTGCTCGTCCACACAAGGTACTATTCAGAAATGACTGAAATAGTTACTTCTGTCAGTGATAGATGTCAACATATCGTACAAATTGATCAATAGAAATCATTGAGATTTTGTGATTCTGTAGGGTCTTCTATATCGGTACTCAGAGGATAAGAATTCGTGTCACCTCAGATTCACCAACTTTGGAATGATATGAGCTCCACCAAGTCACTTATGCTCTAAAATCCTCCCTTTATTCATGCACAAAATGAAAGTACTTATTCATAGGGTATTATCTTGCTGAAAAAGAAAATAAATGTAATAAGATAAGTAGAGTGAGTGACCCTCAAAGAAATTATTTTATTACATTTCTATTTCCAGGAGTAAAAAAAAGCTGAATACAGACTTGAAAAAACATTCAACATGGTCTCTTTATATTTCACTGAAAAATAACCTACAGGAAAGTTAAAAATTATGTCACGTCTTTTGTTTGTTCATAACCATCTATTTTTTTTGAGGGTTTTCCATTTAAGTAATTTATAATTAATTTATGTGGTAGCGGTGAGGACCTCTATCTTCCCATAGTACTGGATATGGACATCACTGTCACTTGCTCCAAGGGTTCCATGGTAGAGTTTTTTACCTGTAAAGAGCTTTTTGGGAAAAAAAAGAGCAAGAAAAGCAAGTGAAATGAGAGCACTGGTAGGTCTAATTTTAGGAGGGAAAAGACACTGTTACATAAATCTGAAAATATGCAATGGCTGCAGTGGAAGCTCCAGGGAAGGGCGGGGGCTTGCAGGCACAGCTGCAGTTTGGGTGCAGGCTGCAGATCACTGGGGAGCACTGTGCCTCCACCGCACACAGGTAGGTGGCTGAGTCTTCCAGTCGGGACGCCGTGATATGGAGGGTGCTGAACTGTTCCTTAGTATTCACTGTGCAGTTTAACCTCCCACTGTGCTGCATCCCTGAAGTTATGTAAAACAGCCGGGTGAGGCCACTGCCCCCAGGGTGCTGTCGGAACCACTGCACATTGTATACTGTGCTAGAAAAATTGCACTTGAGAATAGAACTGGCTCCCTCCTGGAGGTTCAGGGCTGAAGGGCTCTGCTCCACCGTCATCCCTCTCACCCCTGTGTGGAAAGAAGGAAACAAACACAAATGATATCACTGGAGAGTCACTGATGCAGTTTGAAAATGTGTA
>NW_019156730.1:0-3114 GCF_002288905.1 Enhydra lutris kenyoni | reverse complement strand
AAATAAAATAAATGAAAAAATAATTAATTAATTAAAAAAAAACAAACAAACAGCTCTTACCTCACCCACACCTCTTCATTCCCACCACCGCAGCGTTAGGTCAAGCGATCATCTTCTGTTACCTTAATTCTTTCACTACTTAAATTGACAACTTTAACTCTAAAGAGCCAGATAATAGATTTTCCTGGCTTTGTAGGTCATATAGTCTGTATTGCCACTACTCAGCTCTGCCTAGGTAGTGTGAAAACCATAGACAACACACAAACAGACAGATGTGGCTGTTCCTATAAAACTTTATAAAAACAAACCGCAGCTAGGCCAAATTTAACTCTTAGTTGAAATAGATACCCAATTGTTCCCAGCACTTACACTCAAATCCATCATATAGGTAGAGTTGAAATGATGTTTCTAACTATAAATCTGTCATGTTCCCCAAAGACCCATAATGAACTGACCTTTGCCATAATTACAAATCTCCTTTCCTTCTGTGTCCTTCCCTATTATTTATCTGACAAGCCCTACTCATCTTCCTAAACCTAACTCAGCTCAGTTCTTCTAGAATGTCTTCCATATCCACTACCACCAAAGCTAGTTTTAGACTCTTCTCCTCTATCTCTATACTTACCATGAGCTTCTTTGAATTTGAAAGCATCACAAACTAAAATTACCAAATTTGTTTGGTAACATGGTAGTCTCACCTACTAGGCAGGGAGCTCTTTGAAAAAAGCAGGGTTGTCTCATCTATCTCTATATCCTGCCTTTTCTGGTACATATAAATACCCAACAAATATTCTCTGCTTGTACAATGGCTATTTTCAACGGAGAATGTAGCCACTTCCCAAGACCCAAAGATACGTTTGTCTTAGTGTTAGATAACATCAGGCCAAAAAGTCAGGGAGTGGCAGAGTATAAAAGGCGGACACCGATGATTCTGTTCAGGAAGTAAAGAGCAGTTCTTTGTGGAATACTCAGAACAGTGTGAGGCAATAATTGCCTTTTCATTAGTTTTCAAAAAGATCGGAAAATCTCATGTCTTGCCAAGTGGCCTTGTAGTTATTTCCTCATCCAGATTAACTACTCAGCAAAACCAAGTTGTGGGTAGCCACTAAAAAAGATTAACTTGAACGCAGTAGGAAGCCAATCACATTTGTTGGTGCTGAGTTTATAAGAAAAGAGAAGAAGGAAGTCAAGGAAAGGACAATGAGTTAATCTGAGATAAAACTGAATGGAGGAAAGTATTTTGTTCCTATCTAAAGGCTGTGACTTTCATCACCCTCATCCATAAAAGGGCAAGATAAAGGCAATGAGAATTAGAAGAGGCCTAAGTAGTTCTTCTCTTGTATTCATGGTATACATAGTAATTGTATTCAATTTCTCTCTGTATCTGTCTGTCTCTCTTTCTCAAGTGCGTGTGTGTGTGTGTGTGTGTATGATGGACCGGTGGAGAGGTGAGTAAGACCATGATAGCATGACCTTGGGAGAGAGAGCTAATCTCTTTCTGTATAAGATGGATCCATCACTGGGGCGCCTGGGTGACTCAGTGGGTTAAAGCCTCTGTCTTCAGCTCAGGTCATGACCTCAGGGTCCTGGGATCAAGCCCTGCATCAGGAAGCTCTGCTCAGCAGGGAGCCTGCTTCCCCTCCTCTCTCTCTGCCTGCCTCTCTGCCTACTTGTGATCTCTGTCCATCAAATAAATAAACAAAATCTTAAAAAAAAAAAAAAAGCTACATCTCCTTTAAAAAAAAAAAATGGATCCATCTCCAACTGCTCATAGATATACTCATTCCTTTTTCCTTTGAGCAATACCTCTAAAGAGGAAAAAAAAAAAAATACATACAAGGCAGGAGCAGAACACCCACAGTGAAAACCATCAGAAACAACTTATAAACCACAAGTCCATCTACTGAGATAGGTTCATTAGAAGGCTCCTATCCATAGAAGTTATATCCTTGAACTCTTTTCTAAGTTATGAATTCTGTATCTTTCCAGGCATCTAAATGTCAAGACTTAAAATCTAACTCCAGCACTGCTCTTACATTATAGAAGAAAAAGTAGTCAAAGAAATAAAAAGTCATGTCTATCTTTGGGTATGATTTTTTTTTCTCTACAAGTTGTTTGCTTTGTAGAATATGAGATGTCCGTGTTTTGCAGCATCTTCTCTCCATACAGTGAAGAGCAAGCTCAGCCGCTTTCTCACCAATTGACTAGGATAAGAACTATGGAGAATTCAAGCACAAAAACAAAAACAAAAAAAAACTTACTCAACAGGCCTGAAATATCCAGACCAACTTTCTATAGCGGTGAAATTACTCGGATGACTCTTTAATCTCTCATCTAAATGCTATGAAAATAGAACCATGTCACCATTTTATCCAGCTATAAAAAGGGAGCTCACTCAATTTAAATAAGCAACTCTTGTTTCTTAATCTTCACTGCGTGTCTGGGAACATGATCCAAATGCGAGGTAACTGACATGGGAAGAACCATGGCTCGTGTAAGATTCAGCCAGAAGAAATGTGAATCTGGAATGTACTCTGTGGGGAATATTGCAGAGTTGAAGAAACAAGCTTTACATGAGAAGAATGAAGACAAGATATAATCATCCACTAATGGTACTATGACTAGGAGAAGACCAGGAATTAGAGCTGATTGTTTTCTTTGGGCCTCATTAATCTATTTCTAAGGAACCTCGGGTTAATTTACATTAACCTCACTATGCCACTGTTTGCTCATCTACAAAGTGGAACACTTAATTTCTCTACCTAATTCATGGGTTTGCAGAGATAATCAAATCATAAATATGTGTGAAAGTGCTTTGAAACCTGTAAGATATCATACAGGTGATACAAATACGTGAATCACTGTTGTTTTTACTGATACATTTTGGAGAATAAATGATCAACATATATGAGAAAATGCAGTTGTATAGGCCTTTAACCTCAGTGATCTCGGGAATAAGCCTCCTGTATACTTAGATGGGCAAGTGTCAGTATAACTGTGCAACTCAGGATGCCTGGGTGGCTCAGTTGGTTAAGCAGCTGCCTTCAGCTCAGGTCATGATCCCAGCGTCCTGTGATTGAGTCCCACATCGGGATCCCAGCTCAGCAGGGAGCC
>NW_019156729.1:0-3115 GCF_002288905.1 Enhydra lutris kenyoni | reverse complement strand
CTTTTTCTCATTTTTGTCATATACATCAGATAGATATGATATCTGTTCCACATATATGATAATATATATACTTAAGTGCACAAATTCATAGATATACATTTTATAGTTACAATTTTTGTACTACAGTTTCCTAAGAACACTTATTTTACTCCTAAAGAGGCTTGGCCTTTGGGGTAAGTAGGCACCATTTAAATTGGGCTGCTTTCAAGTGACATTTTCCCCCCACTGTTACTGTAATTTCACAGCATATTTTTCTTTATTCCTTTAATCATTTCCTGTTCCAATCTTTTAAAGTGACTCTAACGTCAGTGTAAGCCAATAGGGAAGTCTTTCCTTCTTTCTGAAGCAGCTGAATCTGGAAAGAGATAATTAACTGATTTGCATTGGATATCCTGGCATGATTTAGTAAGATAACAGTACATCTGAGATCCAAGGAGATAATTGCATGGTTATCAATGCTAATGGAAGAACTTTTGGCCAAGACCGACCTATATGAAGAGTTTCTAATACTGTGCATGGACAATTTCAGGTTCAGTGGCTTACTTTTCCAACTTCTCATGATGACTGGGTAGATGATACAGTCAATAAGTTCTTGTTTTTAATTGTTGCATTGAAAGTGAGTTCCTTGATCATTGGACAGGAAGGCACGGTCCCCCAGGGCAGAAATACAAAGTCTGGTAATTTTCTTCAGCAGCAAACAGCTGAAGCCCTCTCACAAGGAATAAGCTCCTGTCTACTTGCAAAGGATGACTAAGGCATATAATTACCTAAAGACTTGGGGTGTTTTATAACATCCCTTTGGAAATGCTCACAAAGGTGTTATAGTGGAAGTTCTGAACTGTCTCCTACTTTTACAGATTTACCCCAGTTACGCTGGTGAGACGTGAGACAGGGTTCTACCACTCACTTAGCCAAACTAGCAAAATTTTCTTGCCATTATTACTCAGGTTTGGAAATAAGTAGATCTCTTCCTTGGTATGAAAAATCACGGCAATGATTGGACAGTCTGTGGTGCCAGAGGACCCACTCTCTTCAAAGCACCTGCGGCCACCATTAGGATGAGAACATCCTTGTAATTGCCAGTATTGTTTTTTCCCTAGCCGGCTGAGCTGTTAGTCATGAGTCAGTCTTAATCATTTACATTGACACATCATCCTCCCTGAAGTTAGGTGGAGACAGATGTGAGTTAATAGCACCTATAATAGTGGTAAAGGCCCCTCTTTTAGCATGTAACCAGTGTAGTCATTATCTTTGGGTTCTGATGTGGCCTCTTGCCTATAGGCTTTGCTGGTAAGAACTATAATTTCCTTGGAATACAGAATAGCTTTTAAGAAGTCATCGGTATCTTTATTCATTTTAACCAAAGCACCTAAGCGCTCTTCCCATAATATCCCCAAATCATGAATGACTCCAAAAGCCAACTACTACCATAGAAACGGCTGCTCTTTCATCTTGCACCCCAGAGTTACTGGTGGGGCTGCCTGGAAAGCCTACAAAAATTAGGCAATGGAGGGATGCCTGGGTGGCTCAGTCAGCTAAGCTGCTACCTTCAGCTCAGGTCATGATCCCGGAGTCCTGGGATCAAGCCCCACATCAGGTTCCCTGCTCAGCAGGAATCTACTTCTCCCTCTCCCTCTGTTATTCCCCCTGCTTATGCTGTCTCTCTCTGTCAAATAAATAAACAAAATCTTTTAAAAATATTAGGCAACAGAGCTACTTCAATGCTGGGTGTTCAGAGCAATGATGCACTCTACATGGGGATGCCTTTGTCATTTTTAATCTAAGAGTTGTCCATAAACAAGGTTAAATCAGGGTTTACCCATAGGAAGAGCCAAACTCTTTGTCTTGGCCATGAGAGGACAGGGTATGAAAAAGTATACAGCCATCCAGATGGGCCAGGCTCTTTTGTTCACTATTGGTTGCATGGACGTGAGAGAGATTGTTGACATGAGCACTAACCTAAAAGTTCCAGAATCTGGCTTGCTGGTACTGTGGTCCCATTAACTGTGATCCAATAAATGGTCTGAGTTCTGTCTTATCCAATTAGCAATGCCTCCCTTTCTAAGGAGGTAAGGTGAGGAAATGTAGGACAATTTTAGTGAAGGTTCCTTCTGTGAACAAAAAGAAAATCATTTGTTAAAATGGTAATCAATGTCAGGGACAGGAGGACATGGTCAACAAACCACGGAGAGATCATCCACAAAATCCAAACTATAGAGATTCTACCCAACAAACTGGATTCTTTAACAAATATATGGAAAGAATTTTTAAAGGGTATGAAGGAGGGATAGGCATGTAAAGAAAAGCTGCAGATTAAAAGATCCACCAGACAAAAAGTGAACAAAATCTAACTATAGTGTTTAAGGACTCACCCTTGCATAATAAAACTTAAAACAAGGATGTGATTGTCATTAAAAATGATAATAGTGGCTATTTTTAGTGGAGAGTGAGAGAATTGTGTTTAGGAGAATGGTAAATAGAAGATGGTTAGTGAATTTCTATTTTATGGCTTTAGTAGTAGCTAAAATATGTAATAATGAAGTTACACATTTGTTTTTTTTTTAAGATTTTATATATTTATTTAACAGAGAGAGAGAGAACGCACAAGTAGGCAGAGCAGCAGACAGAGGGAGAGGGAGAAGCAGGCTCCCCACTAGGCGGAAAGCCTGATGCAGGGCTTGATCCCAGGACCCTGACATCATGACTTGAGCTGAAGGTAGACGCTTAACTGACTGAGCCACCCAGTTGCCTCAGTTATACATTTGTTTTATGCAGTTTTCTCTATTACATCTTATGATTTTAAAAGCTTTTCAAGGGTCACCGGGGTGGCTTAGTTGGTTAAGCGTTTGCTTTCAGCTCAGGTCATGATCTCTAAATCCTGGGATCAAGCCCCACATCAGGCTCCCTGCTCAGCGGGGAGTCTGCATCTCCCTCTCTATCTGCCCCTCTGCATGCTTGTGCTCTCCCTCTCTGTCTCTTTCTCTCTCTCTCAAATAAAATCTTTTTAAAAAAGGTTTTTAAAAGAAATATTAGTCTGACTTTTAGAAAGAAGTACTTGAATCTAAGAAAAATAAATTTTGTTTGAACTACCATACATACCCTTCATTAGCTTGAA
>NW_019156728.1:0-3116 GCF_002288905.1 Enhydra lutris kenyoni | reverse complement strand
TCAGGTCTAAAATGAGTTTCTTGTAGGCAGCATATTGATGGGTTTTGTTTTTTTTATCCATTCTGATACCCGTGTCTTTTGATTGGGGCATTTAGCCCATTAACATTCAGGGTAACTCCTGAGAGATATGAATTTAGTGCCATTGTATTGCCTGTAAGGTGACTGTTACTGTATATTGTCTCTGTTTCTTTCTGATCTACTACTTTTAGGCTCTCTCTTTGCTTAGAGGAACCCTTTCAATATTTCCTGTAGAGCTGGTTTGGTGTTTGCAAAATCTTTCAGTTTTTGTTTGTCCTGGAAGCTTTTTATCTCTCCTTTTATTTTCAATGATAAACTAGCTGGATATAGTATTCTTGGCTGCATGTTTTTCTTTTTTAGTGCTCTGAATATATCATGCCAGTTCTTTCTGGTCTGCCAGGTCTCTGTAGATAAGCCCACTGCCAATCTCATGTTTTTACCCTTGTATGTTACAGACTTCTTTTCCCAGGCTGCTTTCAGGATTTTCTCTTTGTTGCTGAGACTTATAAATTTTGCTATCAGGTGACAGGGTGTGGACCTATTTTTATTGATTTTGAGGGGCGTTCTTTGCATCTCCTGGATTTTGATGTTTGTTCCCTATGCCATATTAGGGAAATTATCTACAATAATACTTCCCAATATACCTTCTGCTCCCCTCTCTCTTTCTTCTTCTTCTGGAATCCCAATTATTCTAATGTTGTGTCATCTTATGGTGTCACTTATCTCTTGAATTCTCTCCTCGTGGTCCAGTATTTCTTTGTCTCTCTTTTGCTCAGCTTCTTTATTCTCTGTCATTTGGTCTTCTATGTCACTAATTCTTTCTTCTGCCTCATTTATCCTAGCAGTAAGAGCTTCCATTTTTGATTGCACCTCATTAATAGCCTTTTTTGATTTCAACTTGGTTAGATTTTAGTTATTTCTCCAGAAAGGGCTTTTATCTCTCTGGAGAGGGTTTCTCTAATATCTTCTATGCCTTTTTTGAGCCCTGCTAGAACCTTGAGAATCGTCATTCTGAACTCTAGGTCTGTCATATTACCAATGTCCGTATTGATTAGGTCCCCAGCCTTCGGTACTGCCTCTTGTTCTTTTTTTTTGTGGTGAGTTTTTCTGCCTTTTCATTTTGTCCAGATAAGATTTGCTTTCTCCTCCTCTGGAATTCTGCTGTTCTCCTTGGTGAGTGAAGTTGATCTTGGCTGGGTTTCTTGTTGATCTTCTGGGGGAGGGGGCTCTTGTAGTGATTCTCAAGTGTCTTTGCCCCAGGCAGAATTGCCCCACCCTTATCAGGGGCCAGGCTAAGTAATCCGCTCAGGTTTGTTTTCGGGAGCTTTTGTACCCTGAACGCTTTCCTAGAGTTCCGGAGGATAGGAAAGGTAATGGTGGCCTCCCAATCTCTGGCCAGAGGAGCCGAGAGCTCGGGGTTCCACTCCTCAGTGCGCCTTCAGAGAAAAGCACCCAATCGCTCCAGTATCCCTGGCCTCTGGTCGCGCTTGGAAAAAAACGCTCAACCAATCACGCTTGGAGAAAAGTGCTTGGTTGCTTCCGTCTCCCTGGCCTCCAGCCACGCGCTTGAAGAAAAGTGCTCAGTCACTTCATCTCCCTGGCCTCTGGCCGTGCTCCGAGCTCACTCAGCCTGTGCCTGGTTCAAGGTAACCCCGAGCTGAGAGCTCACTCCTCGGCTTTGTCGCTGTAGCCTGCTTCCCTGTTCTAATACCTGTGAGCTCTGCAACACTCAGACACCCCCAGTCCTTCTGTGACCCCGCAGGACCTGGGGTTATGCTGACCCCGCGTGGGCTTCCCCCTGGTTTAGCCTCTGGAGCGATGTCCCTCAGTGGAGCAGACTTTTAAAAGTCCTGATTTTGTGCTCCATTGCTCCGGCCGCTTGCCAGAGCCAGCCCCTCCCCTCACGGTCTATCTTTCTGTCACTTTGGATTCACTTCTCCGCAGGTCCTACCTTTCAGAAAGTGATCAATTTTCTTTTTCTAGACTTGTTGCTCTTCTTCTCTTTGATTTCCCGTTAGATTTGTAGGTGTTTGCAATGGTTAGATAAGCTATCTAGCTGATCTCCTGCTACCTGATGTCGTCTCAGCCTGTTATTTCTCTACCATCTTGACTCCTCCCCGCAAGAGATCATTTTTTTAACCTTATCAGTAAGTCTTCTCTGTTCTCTTTCTCTTCTCCCACCATGGGGGCTCTGTGGTAAACATTTATATGGCCATGTATACTCTTAAACTCTGAACTCATTAAGAGTGGTTTATCCATATATTTCTTTCAAAAGTCTTATTACCAGATGTAAAATCTCGGTTTTGTTTTGTTTTTTTTTGTACTCTGCTGTTAGCCAATTCATTTAGCCATTATCCATGAACTGATGGAGCAACTCATCTCAAGTCTTAATACTTTCCATGCACAAGGGACCATGCAACTAGAAGCATTTCTTATATAACTGTCCTTTAGGGCCTCAATCAAAATAGGCTACAGTGTCATAGTATTCTGCTCCCACCTCAGCATATTATGCAGAATCCCCTGCAAATCATTTTTTCCCCTTAGTCAGTCAGTCATTGAGAATTTATGAGTACAAAGATGTAGATGACCAATACATGATAGTGTGTTAGGGGGAAGCACATTGGTAGTGAGAGCCAATTCTACAAAGTACTTGTGCCTCCAAAGATCTGCTTGCATTTGATCTTGTATGTATAGCCTCACTAGATCATGGACACTGCTGGGAACACCTGACAGTAGTTACTTTCATGATACACAGGTAAGTACTCTTCCATGGTTCCATGTTTGGTCTCTACAGAGGTCCAGTAAAAAGCCAAGAACTACTTTTCAAAAGAATAGTTACCTGCTTAAATGGGGGATGGATCAGCTCCCAAACCTGCTGTGATTCTCTTTCTGAGGCTGGTTTTAGGCTCCGTAGAGCATCCTCATCAGCCACAGACATTTTGGGTAACATTGGGTCTACTTTGTAATAGGCATGAGAGGGCAGAACAGCTTGAATTGGAGTTCTCAAATCCCTCTTGAACCTGGTGGCTATATTAGTAATTCAGTAAGTGGGAGCAGCAGATCCAGCTGATATGTGTGATGTTTCCAAAATTGAAAGA
>NW_019156727.1:0-3117 GCF_002288905.1 Enhydra lutris kenyoni | reverse complement strand
TTGTAAATTTTACTATTAGGTGATGGGATGTGGACCTATTCTTATTGATTTTGAGGGGGATTCTTTGCACGTCCTAGATTTTGATGCTTGTTCCCTTTGCCATATTAGGGAAATTCTCTACAATAATTCTCTCCAATATACATTCTGCTTCCCTCTCTCTTTCTTCTTTCTCTGGAATGCCAATTATTCTAATGTTGTTTTTTCTTATGGTGCCACTTATCTCTCAAATTCTCCCCTGGTGGTCCACTAGCTGTTTGTCTCTCTTTTGCTCAGCTTCTTTAGTCTCTGTCATTTGGTCTTCTATTTCACTAATTCTTTCTTCTGCCTCATTAGTCCTAGCAGTAAGAGCCTCCATTTTTTATTGCACCTCATTAATAGCTTTTTTTAAAATTTCAACTTGGTTAGATTTTAGTTCTTTTGTTTCTCCAGAGAGGGCTTTTATATCTCCAGAGAGGTTTCTCCAATATCTTCCATGCCTTTTTTGAGCCTGGCTAGAACCTTGAGAATCTTCATTCTGAATTCTAGATCTGAGATATTACCAATGTCCGTATTGATTAGGTCCCTAGCCTTTGGTACTGCCTCTTGTTCTCTTTTTTTGTGGTGAGTTTTTCTGCCTTGTCATTTTGTCCAGATAAGAATACATGAAGGAGCAAATAAAATACTATAAGGGTGGCAAAGACCCCCGGAAAATGCACTTTAACCAAATCAGAAGAGACCCCAAATGGTGGGGGGGAGAAAGGAGATAAAAAGAAGTTCAGAAAAAAAAAAAAATAATAAAAGAAAACAAATAAAGAAAAAATATAAAAAAGAAAAAAAAATATATATATATTTGACTGGTGAGGAGAACAGGGTCACCCACTTAATTTTGGGAATATTTTGGTCTCTTAGAAAAAACTACCTCCCAAAATTTTAAAGAATGAAAAACATATATAAGGGTAAACAGAATGAAGGGATGGAATATGCCTATAAAGATGAAAAAAAAAATTTTTTTGATCTCGAATAAAGGAGTTGATAAAGTAAGTTGGTTGGGGGAATAAAGAAAAAGAAAGTGGAGAGATTTTGCTCGGGTTGGAGACTAGTACAAGCCCGGAGCTAGATTTAGGATATATTTTGATCTATTAGAAGAAGTTGTACCCCAAATTTTTTAGAAGAAAAAACCCTCTGTGTATACAAAAAATAAAGTTAGATACAATGAGGGATAAAATATGACTATAATAATGAAGGTTCAAAAAAGATTATTATTATTTTTTAATGAAAGGTATTGTTAAGATAAACTAGTTAAAGAATGTTTAAAAAGGAAAGGGTAAAAGTTAAAAAAAAATTTAGCAGAGGAAAAAAAGTAAAATTAAAAAAATATTAAATTAACTGCAAGACGAAAGAATCATGGGGAGAAAGCCATGAGTTCCATTCTTTGCTTTCTCCTCCTCTGGAATTCCGCTGTTCTCCTTGGTAAGTGAACTTGGTTTTGGCTGGATTTCTTGTTGATCTTCTGGGGGAAGGGCCCGTTGTAGTGATTCTCAAGTGTCTTTGCCCGAGGTGGAATTGCACCACCCTTACCAGGGGCCAGGCTAAGTAATCCTCTCGGGTTCGCTTTCGGGAGCTTTTGTTCCCTAAATGCTCTCCGTAGAGTTCCGGAGGACGGGAATGAAAATGGCAGCCTCCCAATCTCTGGCCTGGAGGAGGTGAGAGCTCAGGGCCCCACTCTGCAGTGCGTCCTGAGAGAAAAACGCTCAATCACTCCCGTCTCCCTGACTTCTGGCCGCACTCTGAACTCACCCAGCCTGTGCCCGGTTCAAGGTAATCCGGAGCTGAGAGCTCACTCCTCGGCTCTGTCTCTGTAGCCTGTTTCCCCGCTGTAATACCTGCGAGCTCTGTGACACTCAGACATCCCCGATCCTTCTGTGACCCCGTGGGACCTTAGGCCACACTGTCCCCGCATGGGGACACCTCTGGTTCACCCTGGTTTAGCCTCTGGAGTGATGTCCCTCAGTGGAGCAGACTTTTAAAAGTCCTGATTTAGTGCTCCGTTGTTCCACCGCTTGCCAGGAGCCGGCTCCTCCCCCACCCGGTCTACTTTCCCATCACTTTTCTATGAGCTCTTCTTCTTAACAATATCCCTATGATAAAACCTATTTTCCTTAAATCATTTCAAGTTGGTACACTAGTCAGTTTAGGTTTCTATAACCAAATGCCATGGACTGAGTGGCTCAATGACAGATATTTATTTTCCCACAGTTCTGGAGGGCAAAAGTCCAAGATTGGGGTGCCAGCAATCTGGACCCTATCTGTCCAAGATAGGGTTCTGGCAAGAGTTCCCTTCGTGACTTGCAGGTGGCCACTGTCTTGCTGTGTCCTCACATGGGATGTGGGAAGTGGGGGGAGATCTCTGTTCTTAAGAGGCTGGAGTCCTATCAGACCCCACCCTTATGACTTCATTTAACCTTAATTACTTCCAAAAGACCCTATGACACAGACACATTAGGGGTTAGGCCTGCCAGTGGAGGGTATACCTTTTAAAGGCCAAGATACTAGAATAATGGAGAGTGATACTATATTATTAGGATTAAAAATTACTTATGAATCTAATAAGCAACATGAGAGGGGCTGGTCCCTGGGAGATTGGGCTATTAATATTAATAACAAGCTTCTTTTGATCTTACTAGGGTATAGAGTCAGTCATTCATCACTTTTTAGATCCCAGGTTTAGAAATTGTTTTACTACCTGCCAGTGGCTGGAATTTGCAAGTGTTGGAGGCAGTTTAGAGTGAGTAAACGGTAAAAAGGTTCACTTTAGCCTTTTAGGCACTTTAAGATATTAAGCAGAGCAGACACCGCTATCCCAGACACACACTGCCGGTTTTTCTGTTTTATATTCTTTTTAGACTTTATCTCTTTGAAGATTAAATTATTCTGCATTTCCTGTGAAAATTCTTTTATGCATCATTAAAAAATTCTTGACAGCTAGAAATTCAGGTGCCACATGATAGGTGAATGTTTCGTTTCTCAGCAAATAGATTTTCCCTGTTCCACATCCCTACTCTAATCCCTCACCCACTCTCCAAAGGCCAAAAAAAAAAAAAAAAAAAAAAAAGTAATAAATTTTGTGGTTTACATTAC
>NW_019156726.1:0-3117 GCF_002288905.1 Enhydra lutris kenyoni | reverse complement strand
TTACCCTTGCTCAGGGCTGCCCTAAGGAGAGGATTTCCTGGCTTCTCCCAGAATGCCCTCACCCCATGCTGTCACCATGGAGAGGTTGCCCTACTCCTTACTTCCCTGCCTTTTATCACCATTGAAATCAAATAATTGCTTATGTAACGACCTGCTTAAAAATGCAAGCTCTGTGGGTATGAGGCAATGCCTGACTAGTTCACTGCCAAGAGCACCCTAAATCATGAAAGTTGGGTTATATAAGGAGGATTTAAAGGAATTACAAGCAGGGTAGGGGCAAGGAGGATGAATAGGCACAGAGGGAAAAGAGTGAGGGTGTGCTCTATTAAAACTCTCAGACGTTCTAAGTGGAAGTGGCAACAGAAGTATTCTGTGTGGCTGCAGACAGAAATCAGCACTACAACCCATGAATGGAAGGTAAATGGTGAGATTTAGGCTCAGAACTTTTAAGAAATACCTGGAGATTTAAAGGTGTCAATAGTGGGACAAGTTGGCCTGAGATACAGTGACTGCCTTGCTAGCACTGGGTTGTGGTGTAGAATTTGCTGGGGGCAGTTTCAGGGGGGTACTAACACACATGCCAGGAAATGTCCACTCCATCAGAAGGCTCTAGCTCCTGTTAAGATGATTTGTGATCCTATTCAATGCCTTTGTCTATCAAAAGCCTAACCTAAGAACTGAAACAAGAAACATGCGTGGCACAATGCCCCTTATGGTCCTTCTTCCACTTCCACATTCTGCTATGGGTTGAATTGTGTCACCTCCCCACTGCCAAAAAAAACAAAAACAAAAAAACAAAACAACAACAACAACAACAACAAAACTAGGCTCTAGTCCTAGCCCCAAATACTGAAGAATGTGATGTTGTTTGGAGATAGGTTCTTCACGGAGGTGATCAAGCTAAAATAAGGTCATGAGGGTGGGCCCTGACCTGATGTAAAGTATGTCTTTATTAAAGAATGGAAATTTGGACACCAACATACAGAGAGACACATACAGAGGGAAGACAGTGTGAAGACACAGGGAGAACACCATCCATAAGTCAAGGAACACCTGAGGCTACCAGAAGCTAAGAGAGAGGCATAGATACTCCAACACAGCCCTCAGTAGGAGCCAATTCTGTTAGGGGCTGAGTTGTGTCCCCCCAACAAATTCATATGTTGAAGCTCTAACCCCCAGTACCTCATAAATGTGACCACATTGGAGATAGAGTCTTTTTTTTTTTTTTTTAAAGATTTTACTTATTTATTTGTCAGAGAGAGAGATCACAAGTAGGCAGAGAGGCAGGCAGAGAGAGAGGGGGAAACAGGTTCCCTGTTGAGCAGAGAGCCCGATGCGGGGCTTGATCCCAGGACCCTGAGATCATGACTTGAGCCGAAGGCAGAGGTTTAACCCACTGAGCCACCCAGGTGCCCCTGAAGATAGAGTCTTTAAAGAGGTGATTAAGATGAAATGAGGTCATTGGAGTGAGCTTAATCCAATCTGACAGGGGTCCTTATATGAGGAGATTTGTACACGAAGGATATTTGCACACAGGAGACCATGGGAGGACACAGCAGGGAGGTGACCCTCTACCTGGCAGAGCAAGAGGCCTTAGGAGAAATCAGACATGCTAGCATTTTGATCTTAGACTTCTAATTTCCAGAACTGGGAGACGATAAATTTTTATTATTTAAGCCACTCAGTTGGACACTTTATTACAGTAGCCCCAGGAAACTAATACATTCTCGCTCAACCCTAGTGGGGTACCTATTGCTTTGTAATTGTATTGAATATACATTTTTCAACAAACAATACATAATATTGCTTTGCATGTTTCTTAACTTTATATACATAGACTTTTAAGTTGTTTCCAGTTTTTCACTATTGCAAATGATGCTATAATAAATATTTTCTCACCGTTTGTGAGTAGATTCAGTTGTCCTCCCAACCTGGTCACCACATAGCTCCAATGAAAACAACAAGAAAAATCCATTAGACAGCATTGACTATGTGCCAGGTGCTTCAGCAACACAGAGTAATAAGTGCAAAACAGAAAATACAGGTTCTACTCAGGAGAGTAATCTTCATCTACAACAAATGTGACTGGAAGACCATTCTCAGGAAATGATTTAAGCTAGGCATTGAGGATACAAAGATGAATAGGACAAAGCCCTTCCTTTCATGGGGTCTATTGGTACCACAGTACCAAAAGGGTCACCGTTAGGGAACAATTTGCATTAAGAAGTGCATGAGTAATGTAGGAAGCAGGTGCACTGGGAGATTGGTAAATCTTGCTGAGGGCTAAGAGGGTTTCTTGATACTAGACTTGAAGATGGGTTGTCTCAGACAAACAGAGAGAAGAAAGGGGTTGCCCCACATGAGGGTTTTACCCAATAGTAGAGATTAGGAATGCATGCAGTCAACTTTGCAGACAGCAGAGGACTACTGTGTCTGTAAATGAATGGTGAGAAGAGACTTGGAAAGTAAGTGGGGGACAAGATATGGAAGGGTGGGGAGGTTGCACTTGACCCTGCGAGGAAGAGGGAAGTGGAAGGTTAGCTGCAAAGTGTAGAGCACCCACCTTTGAAGGTGTGCAAGAAGAAGGCAATTACTGTTTAGGGGATGATACCAAGCCAATTTCTACAGTGGAGTAAAGTTGAACTCGATCGTCTCCAAGGTCCCCTCCATCTTGAAAATGAATATATTAAGTGGAATGAGCAAAAGGTGTACAGTGCTTAAACATACGGGCTCAGGTCTTGGGCCCAGCCCATATCATCACTGTGTACTAGCCATATGTCACTTCTGAGCCTCAGTTTCCTTTTCTGTAAAATGCTGAGGATTATTGGGAACACACACATGGTAATATAGGCTGTGCCTGGACAACAGTGAATATTCAGCAAGTGGTCTTTATGAGATTCAAAACACAGCTTGGGGTGGGCTTGTCCAACAGGACCTTTGATAACATATCCATAATTCATTTGCATAGTGCTTTTATCTTTTCAAAATGCTTTCATATCAGTCATTTTATTTGGTTCAGTACACAATGTAATGCATAGGTATACATTGAGGGGGTTTTAGTATCATCAAAAATAGACTCACTGCTTAGAAAACAATGGAGCACTATCTAAATTCCTC